>NW_027192895.1:0-282000 GCF_949987515.2 Delphinus delphis | reverse complement strand
TCTTGGCAGCCTTACTTCAGTCTATTTTTGGACGATAGCTGTCATTTATAACTCTGCAGGTTTGTGAATTACAGTGCCCCTGAGCTCCTTTCTTCAACTCGCTTTCTTGTGAGCTGGCCGCAACACCGCAGGATGGTTTCAGGCCCTAATCTGGTTCCGGCACGGCACGCTGAGCCTTTGGTTAATTCCTCTTCCTGGTGGGAAATGAGAGTTAAATTTGCCCGTCCAGACACCTCCAGCTAGCCTCTCATTGGTTCTCGCTATTCCTGTTCATCTTCCGCAGAAATTGCAAACTGGGCCAAACAGGAGGTTAAAGGGACTGACTCTCCAAGTCGGGAGAGTGTTAGTTAAGTGTCTGGAATGTTGCACCCGAGTACCAGGGGAGGAAAACTGAGACATATTTGAACACGTCTCCCGTTCACATGGTTGATCATACTTGGGTTCCACATGCATGTTTTAGCTGAAGGAAGAATACCTTAAACCTGGGTAGTTGAAACCAGTGGAATGGGTACTATGCAATATGACTTCAAAGGGTCTTCATTTGCTCACGAACCTCTCCAATCCTATCACTGCTGCGTTTAGGCCCCTGTACACACGCTTGATTCTCTTTTGGAGACATAGCAATCCATAGGTTTTAAGATACTTACTAGTCAGGTACATTCTTAGGCGTTTAATATGGGGTGTTGAGTCCATTTCGTTGAGCAAGGAGTAGCTCTT
Organism: Delphinus delphis; assembly: GCF_949987515.2. Taxonomy (NCBI): domain Eukaryota; kingdom Metazoa; phylum Chordata; class Mammalia; order Artiodactyla; family Delphinidae; genus Delphinus; species Delphinus delphis. The sequence goes on along the minus strand of NW_027192895.1, from coordinate 281,283 downwards.
GTCTATTCCATATTTGGCTTAAGGAACTTTATCTGTGCTCATTTCAATCTCTGGTTTTATGCAGCACCCCAACTCACCTTTCCCCTTAAGCAAGCATAAGTTGGTTTTCTAAATTTGAGACCCTGTTCTGTTCTGTAATTCAGTTCCTGTGTAGCCAAGTTTACATTCCGTGTATTACTGATATCTTATGATGTTTCTTTTTCTGTGTGACTTATTTCAGTTAGAATCATCATACCTGAATCCACTCATTGTGCTGCTAAAGGCCTGATGACATAGATTTCATTGCTGAGTGATATTGCTTTGTAAGTAAATACCACAACTTCTTTATCCATTTTTCACTTTCTGCGATGTTGAACTTGTACTGTAAACGAGGTTCTTGTAAACAGAGGCGTCCCAAATTTGGGGTGGCTGTGTCTTTTTTATTTTAATTTCCCTAAGCTATAGGACCATAAGTGGCAGTGCCCTAGGCTCTGTTGCTTTGTTTTTTAGATGTTTCAGGAAACACCATACACTTCTCCTGAGTGTCTGTTGGTAATTTACATCCCGCCCATCAGCATAAGAAGGCTCCCAGTTCTCCATGGGCTGTCCTGCCTTTCTGGATTTTACACTTTTTTCAGATGGCCCTTTTGACCGGGGGGAAGTGAGACTTCATTGTAGTGCAGATTTCCTTTGCAAGCTTGCTTGGTTGGCCAAAAAGGGCGTATGCGTTTTTTCCTGAATATATTCAGGAAAAAACGCATACGCCCTTTTTGGCCAAGTGCATCATTGTGGACGTTCTGCCTCTTTTCCTATGCTTTCAATGCAATTCCAGTCTACCTCCTGAAATCGGTTTCCTGCAATTCTGCCCCGCTTTCAAGTCCTCTTGGCAGCCTTACTTCAGTCTATTTTTGGACGATAGCTGTCATTTATAACTCTGCAGGTTTGTGAATTACAGTGCCCCTGAGCTCCTTTCTTCAACTCGCTTTCTTTTGAGCTGGCCGCAACACCGCAGGATGGCTTCAGGCCCTAATCTGGTTCCGGCACGGCACGCTGAGCCTTTGGTTAATTCCTCTTCCTGGTGGGAAATGAGAGTTAAATTTGCCCGTCCAGACACCTCCAGCTAGCCTCTCATTGGTTCTCGCTATTCCTGTTCATCTTCCGCAGAAATTGCAAACTGGGCCAAACAGGAGGTTAAAGGGACTGACTCTCCAAGTCGGGAGAGTGTTAGTAAAGCGTCTGGAATGTTGCACCCGAGTACCAGGGTACGAAAACTGGGACATATTTGAACACGTCTCCCGATCACATGGTTGATCATACTCTAGGTTCCACATGCATGTTTTAGCTGAAGGAAGAATACCTTAAACCTGGGTAGTTGAAACCCGTGGAATGGGTACCATGCAATATGACTTCAAAGGGTCTTCATTTGCTCACCGAACCTCTCCAATCCTATCACTGCTGCGTTTATGCCCCTGTACACATGCTTGATTCTCTTTCGGAGACATAGCAATCCATAGGTTTTAAGATACTTACTAGTCAGGTACATTCTTAGGCGTTTAATATGCGGTGTTGAGTCCATTTCGTTGAGCAAGGAGTAGCTCTTGTCTATTCCATATTTGGCTTAAGGAACTTTATCTGTGCTCATTTCGATCTCTGGTTTTATACAGCACCCCAACTCACCTTTCCCCTTAAGCAAGCATAAGTTGGTTTTCTAAATTTGAGACCCTGTTCTGTTCTGTAATTCAGTTCCTGTGTAGCCAAGTTTACATTCCGTGTATTACTGATATCTTATGATGTTTCTTTTTCTGTGTGACTTATTTCAGTTAGAATCATCATACCTGAATCCACTCATTGTGCTGCTAAGGGCCTGATGACATAGATTTCATTGCTGAGTGATATTGCTTTGTAAGTAAATACCACAACTTCTTTATCCATTTTTCACTTTCTGCGATGTTGAACTTGTACTGTAAACGAGGTTCTTGTAAACAGAGGCGTCCCAAACTTTGGGGTGGCTGTGTCTTTTTGATTTTAATTTCCCTAAGCTATAGGACCATAAGTGGCAGTGCCCTAGGCTCTGTTGCTTTGTTTTTTAGATGTTTCAGGAAACACCATACACTTCTCCTGAGTGTCTGTTGGTAATTTACATCCCGCCCATCAGCATAACAAGGCTGCCAGTTCTCCATGGGCTGTCCTGCCTTTCTGGATTTTACACTTTTTTCAGATGGCCCTTTTGACCGGGGGGAAGTGAGACTTCATTGTAGTGCAGATTTCCTTTGCAAGCTTGCTTGGTTGGCCAAAAAGGGCGTATGCGTTTTTTCCTGAATATATTCAGGAAAAAACGCATACGCCCTTTTTGGCCAAGTGCATCATTGTGGACGTTCTGCCTCTTTTCCTATGCTTTCAATGCAATTCCAGTCTACCTCCTGAAATCGGTTTCCTGCAATTCTGCCCCGCTTTCAAGTCCTCTTGGCAGCCTTACTTCAGTCTATTTTTGGACGATAGCTGTCATTTATAACTCTGCAGGTTTGTGAATTACAGTGCCCCTGAGCTCCTTTCTTCAACTCGCTTTCTTTTGAGCTGGCCGCAACACCGCAGGATGGCTTCAGGCCCTAATCTGGTTCCGGCACGGCACGCTGAGCCTTTGGTTAATTCCTCTTCCTGGTGGGAAATGAGAGTTAAATTTGCCCGTCCAGACACCTCCAGCTAGCCTCTCATTGGTTCTCGCTATTCCTGTTCATCTTCCGCAGAAACTGCAAACTGGGCCAAACAGGAGGTTAAAGGGACTGACTCTCCAAGTCGGGAGAGTGTTAGTAAAGCGTCTGGAATGTTGCACCCGAGTACCAGGGTATGAAAACTGAGACATATTTGAACACGTCTCCCGATCTCATGGTTGATCATACTCTAGGTTCCACATGCATGTTTTAGCTGAAGGAAGAATACCTTAAACCTTGGTAGTTGAAACCCGTGGAATGGGTACCATACAATATGACTTCAAAGGGTCTTCATTTGCTCACCGAACCTCTCCAATCCTATCACTGCTGCGTTTATGCCCCTGTACACTTGCTTGATTCTCTTTCGGAGACATAGCAATCCATAGGTTTTAAGATACTTACTAGTCAGGTACATTCTTAGGCGTTTAATATGCGGTGTTGAGTCCATTTCGTTGAGCAAGGAGTAGCTCTTGTCTATTCCATATTTGGCTTAAGGAACTTTATCTGTGCTCATTTCAATCTCTTTTTTTATGCAGCACCCCAACTCACCTTTACCCTTAAGCAAGCATAAGTTGGTTTTCTAAATTTGAGACCCTGTTCTGTTCTGTAATTCAGTTCCTGTGTAGCCAAGTTTCCGTTCCGTGTATTACTGATATCTTATGATGTTTCTTTTTCTGTGTGACTTATTTCAGTTAGAATCATCATACCTGAATCCACTCATTGTGCTGCTAAGGGCCTGATGACACAGATTTCATTGCTGAGTGATATTGCTTTGTAAGTAAATACCACAACTTCTTTCTCCATTTTTCACTTTCTGCAATGTTGAACTTGTACTGTAAACGAGGTTCTTGTAACCAGAGCCGTTCCAAACTTTGGGGTGGCTGTGTCTTTTTGATTTTAATTTCCCTAAGCTATAGGACCATAAGTGGAAGTGCCCTAGGTTCTGTTGCTTTGTTTTTTAGATGTTTCAGGAAACACCATACACTTCTCCCAAGTGGTTGTTGGCAATTTACATCCCGCCCATCAGCATAACAAGGCTCCCAGTTCTCCATGGCCTGTCCTGCCTTTCTGGATTTTACACTTTTTTCAGATGGCCCTTTTGACCGGGGGGAAGTGAGACTTCATTGTAGTGCAGATTTCCTTTGCAAGCTTGCTTGGTTGGCCAAAAAGGGCGTATGCGTTTTTTCCTGAATATATTCAGGAAAAAACGCATACGCCCTTTTTGGCCAAGTGCATCATTGTGGACGTTCTGCCTCTTTTCCTATGCTTTCAATGCAATTCCAGTCTACCTCCTGAAATCGGTTTCCTGCAATTCTGCCCCGCTTTCAAGTCCTCTTGGAAGCCTTACTTCAGTATATTTTTGGACGATAGCTGTCATTTATAACTCTGCAGGTTTGTGAATTACAGTGCCCCTGAGCTCCTTTCTTCAACTCGCTTTCTTTTGAGCTGGCCGCAACACCGCAGGATGGCTTCAGGCCCTAATCTGGTTCTGGCACGGCACGCTGAGCCTTTGGTTATTTCCTCTTCCTGGTGGGAAATGAGAGTTAAATTTGCCCGTCCAGACACCTCCAGCTAGTCTCTCATTGGTTCTCCCTATTCCTGTTCATCTTCCGCAGAAATTGCAAACTGGGCCAAACAGGAGGTTAAAGGTTCTGACTCTCCAAGTTGGGAGAGTGTTAGTAAAGGGTCTGGAATGTTGCACCCGAGTACCAGGGGAGGAAAACTGAGACATATTTGAACACGTCTCCCGTTCACACGGTTGATCATACTCTGGGTTCCACATGCATGTTTTAGCTGAAGGAAGAATACCTTAAACCTGGAGAGTTGAGACCCGTGGAATGGGTACCATGCAATATGACTTCTAAGGGTCTTCATTTGCTCACCGAACCTCTCCAATCCTATCACTGCTGCGTTTATGCCCCTGTACACACGCTTGATTCTCTTTCGGAGACATAGCAATCCATAGGTTTTAAGATACTTACTAGTCAGGTACATTCTTAGGCGTTTAATATGGGGTGTTGAGTCCATTTCGTTGAGCAAGGAGTAGCTCTTGTCTATTCCATATTTGGCTTAAGGAACTTTATCTGTGCTCATTTCAATCTCTGGTTTTATGCAGCACCCCACTCACCTTCCCCCTTAAGCAAGCGTAAGTTGGTTTTCTAAACTTGAGACACTGTTCTGTTTTGTAATTCAGTTCATGTGTAGCCAAGTTCACATTCTGTGTATTAGTGATACCTTATGATGTTTCTTTTCTGTGTGACTTATTTCAGTTCGAATCATCATACCTGAATCCACTCATTATGCTGCTACGGGCCTGATGACATAGATTTCATTGCTGAGTGATATTGCATTGTACGTAAGTACCACAAGTTCTTTATCCATTTTTCACTTTCTGCGATATTGAACTTGTACCGTAAACGAGGTTCTTGTAAACAGAGCCGTCCCAAACTTTGGGGTGGCTGTGTTTTTGATTTTAATTTCCCTAAGCTATAGGACCATAAGTGGAAGTGCCCTAGGCTCTGTTGCTTTGTTTTTTAGATGTTTCAGGAAACACCATACACTTCTCCAGAGTGGCTGTTGGCAATTTACATCCCGCCCATCAGCATAAGAAGGCTCCCAGTTCTCCATGGCCTGTCGTGCCTTTATGGATTTTACACTTTTTTCAGATGGCCCTTTTGACCGGGGGAAAGTGAGACTTCATTGTAGTGCAGATTTCCTTTGCAAGCTTGCTTGGTTGGCCAAAAAGGGCGTATGCGTTTTTTCCTGAATATATTCAGGAAAAAACGCATACGCCCTTTTTGGCCAAGTGCATCATTGTCGAGTTTCTGACTCTCTTCATATGCTTTCAATGCAATTCCAGTCTACCTCCTGAAATCGGTTTCCTGCAATTCTGCCTTGCTTTCAGTGCCTCTTCATAGCCTTACCTCCATATATTTTTTAAAAATAGTTGGCCTTTATAACTCTGCAGGTTTTTGAATTGCAGTGGCCCTTAGCTCCATTTTTTAGCTCTTATTTTTGTGGTCTTGCCCCATAACCACAGGATTCCTTGAATCCCTATTTTTCTTCTGGGGCACCTTGCTGTGCCTTTGGTTAATTCTTCTTACTGATGTGATATTAGAGTGACATGTGCCCATTGAAACCGCTACAGCTAGTTTCTCACTGGTTCCCCCTATTCCCATTCATCCTCTGCACTAAGTGCAGACTGTGCGATACCAGAACTTAAAGGCATTGACTCCATGTGGGGATGTTGTTAGTAAAGCGGCTGGAATGTCGATCCGGAGCCCCAGGAGGGGAAAAATGAGGTGCGTTTTAGAAACCTTTCCCGATCATATGGTATACCAGTCGCTGGGTTTCCCAAGCATGGTTTAGCTGTAGGAAGATTCCCTTCAACCTGGAGTGTTGGGACCCTTGGACTGAGTAGCATGAAGTATTGCATTAAACTTTCGGCAGTTGCTCACCAAAGCTCACCAATCCTGTCAGCCCCAAGTGTCCAGCCTTATGTCTTATCCAGCTGTGGGTTTATATGTGGTCAATCCAGGTTGCATCACAGCCCCTGAGCGAATTTTGTAAGAATTTTTCTCTCTTTCATTGTTTCAGCGTTTTGTTTTTAAAATTTATTTCTATAATGGGGTTTAGCTCCTTTTCACTGCTGTGTTTGTGCCGCTCTGCACACACTCGATTCCCTTATGGAGATATATCAATACATGGGTTTTAAGATTCTTATTCCTCAGATATATTTCTCTGCGGTGTATAGGGTGTGTTGAGGCCTGTTCATTGAGCAAGGTGTAGATCTTGTCTAATACCTATTTGGTTTATTGAACGGTATCTGTGCTAATTTCAAACTCTGGTTTTATGCATCACCCCACCTCTCCTTTCCCCTTAAGCTGACATAAGTGTGTTTTCTAAATGTGAGACACTGTTCTGTTCTGTAATTCATTTCTTGTGCAGCCATATTTACCCTCCCTCTATAAGTGATATCTTATGATATGTTTCTTTTTCTGTTTGACTTATTTCAAGTAGTATTATCGGACCTAAATCCACTCTTTATCCTTCTACTAGCCTTATTACATTGATTTCATGGTGAAGAGATATTCCATTGTACATAAGTACCACATCTTCTTTATCCATTGTTCTCTTTCCTGGGATATTTAAGGTGTACTGAAGTTGAGGTTCTTGTAAACAGAGTAGCCCTAAACTGTGGTGTGCTTGTGTCTTGTTGATTTTTAGACTTCCCTAGATATACTCCCATGATTGGAAGTGTCCTATGCTCTGTAGCTCTGTTTTTTAGATGATTTAGGAACCACCATACACTTCTCCAGAGTGGCTCTCGGCAGTTCACACACTGCCCATCAGCGTATAAAGGCTCCCTGTTCTCCATGGCCTGTCCTGCATTTCTGGTTTTTACAATTTTTTAGGATGGCCCTTTTGACCGGTGGGAAGTGAGACTTCTTTGTTGTGCACATTTGCATTGCTTGCTTGCTTCGTTGCCCATAAAGTGCGTATGCGTTTTTTCCTGGATATAATCAGGAAAAAACGCATACGCCCTTTTGGGCCAACTGCATCATTGTCGAAATTCTGCCGCTTTTCATGTGCGTTAAAGACGAGTCCAATCTATCTCTTGAAATCTGTTTCTTGCAATTCTGTCTTGCATTCAGATCCTCTTCTTTGCCTTACCTCAACATATTTTTGGACGTTAGTTTTCATTTATAACTCTGCAGGTTTGTGAATTGCAGTGACCCTGAGCTCCATTTTTTAAGTTGCTCTTTTGTGAGCTGGCCTCAAACCCGCAGGATTGCTTCAGGCCCTATTTTGGCTCCGGCGAGGCAGGCTGAGCCTTTCTTTAATTCTTATTCCTAATGGGAAATTAGAGTGATATGTGCCCATCCAAACCCCTACAACTCTTCTCTCATTGGTTCCCCCTCTTCCCGTTCATCCTCCTCACAATTTGCAAAATGTGTGAAACAGAAGTTTAAATGTGCTGATTCTCCAAGTGGGGAGATTCTAAGTAGCGTGGCTGGAATGGTGAACAGGAGCACCAGGAGAGGATAAATGAGGTGCATTTTAGACACATCTCCCGATCACATGGTGTACAGTCCTCTGGGTTTTCCATGCATGTTTTAGCTATAGGAAGATCCCTTGAACCTGCAGATTTGGGACCCATTGAATGGGTACCAGGTAGTATTACTTTAAAGGGTGTGCATTTCCTCACCCAACCTCACATTTCTCTTAGCGCAAACAGTTTCCAGCCTTATGTCTCATCCTGCTGTGGGTCTAGATGTGTTCAATCCATGTTGCATCACCGTCCCTGAGGAAAAGTTGTAAGAGGTTTTCTCTGTCTCTCTGTCGTTTATTTTTTTCAATTTATTACTATATTGGTTACAGCTGATTTTCAAAGCTCTGTTTCTTGCTGCTGTACATCCACTTGATTCGCGTACAGAGAGACATCAATAAATTCTTTTTCAGATTCTTACCAGTCGTATATATTCTTTTCCGGTGACTTGAGTGTGCTGAGTGCAGTTCTTTTAGCTACCGTGTAGGCCTTGTTGATTATCAGTTTGGTATTTGGAATGGTATCTTTGCTAATTTCAACCTCCTGGATGATGCCTCACCCCTCCCCACCTTTCCCGTTTAGCAGCCTTATGCGTGTTTTCTACATATTTGACTATGTTTTTGTTTTGTAATTTATTTCATGTGTAGCCATTTTGGATTCCACCTTTAAGTGATATCTTATGATATGTGTCTTTTTCTTTTTGAATTCTGTCACTTAGAATGATCATACGTAACTCCTCCGGAGTTGTTACAACTGGCCATATTTCATTGATTTCCAGGCTGAATAATATTCCACTCTACCTAAGTACCACACCTCTATCCATTTTTTCCCTCCAGAGACATTTAAGTTATATCCTAGTCGAGGATCTTTTAAACAGAGAGGGGGTAAACATTGGGGTGCCTGTGTCCTCTCGATTTTTGTTTTTCCCAAGATATACGCCCATGAGTGCAAGTGCCCTATGCTCTGTAGCTCATTTTTTAGATGCTTTAGTAAACACAATACACTTCTCCAGAATGGCCGTTGGCAATATACATTTCCACTATAAGTCTCACAGGGCTCCCTCTTCTCGTTGCCCTGTCCTGCATTTCTGTTGTTTACGCTTTATGAGGATGGCTCTTCTGACTGATGCGAAGTGATATCTTTTGTAGTATTGACTTCCAGTGCCCACCTGTTTGGTTGGCTAAAAAAGTGTATGCCCTTTTCTTGAATATATACAGAAAAGAACGCATACACCCTTTTTGGCCAACTGCAATGTTGGCAATGTTGGCAATGTTCAGCTCCTTTTCTTGTGCTTAATGGCGAGTCCTTTCTACCTCCTCAAATCCCTTTCCTGCCATTCTCCCTTGCTTACAAGTCCTTTTCTCTGACTTTCCTCAAGACATTTTTCAGTGATGGATATTTTCAACTCTGCAGTTTTGTGAATTTTACTGCCCCTGAGTTCCATTGTTCAACTCGTGTTTATGGGAACTGGCCACAAAGCAGTGGGATTTCCTCAAGCCCTATACTGTTTCCATGGGCAACCCTAGCCTTTGGTCAATTCGTCTTCCTGATTGGAAATTAGAGTGACATGTGCCTGTCTGAACACCTAGGACTTGTCTCTCATTGTTCCTCATCCTTCCGCTTCATCCTCTGGACAAATTCCAAACTGTACGCAACAGGATGTTGACAGTGCTGACATCTCCAAGTGGGGAGACTGTTAGTAAAGACGCTGGAGGGGTGAACCCGAGCACCAGGAGATGAGGAGATGAGATGCCTTTTCCAAACTCTTCCCGATCAGACGGTATACCATCCTCTGGGTGTGACAGACATGTTTTAGCAGTAGGAAGAGTCCCATTCATGTAAGGAGAACACCAGAGCTTTTTCAAAATCAGTGTCTCCCCGAAACCCAAACTGGGGAAGTTTTTAAGCTACGGCTACACATATGTTCATTAAGGGCCTTGGGAAGTAGGCAGAGTCCAAACTTTAGATGATTGAAGTCTTCAGGGTCAGAAGCACTCACCACCAGCTTCCCTTAGGCTACACTTTAACTGTCATTGATAGATGATGTCAATAAAAATATCTATTCTTTTTCAGATTATTTCCCCTTATAGGTTATTGCAAAATGTTGAGTGTAGTTCCCTGTGCTATACAGTAGTTCCTTGTTGATGATCTATTTTATACATAGCAGTGTGTATGTGTTCATTCCAAACTGTTAATTTATCCCTCCTCCCACCTTTCCCCTTTGGTAATAATAAATTATAAGATTTTATACTTCTCAGAAATGGGGGAGCTGAAAGAGAGGTATCATTTTCAATGGAAAAGCATTTAAAACAAGATTGAAGGTTTAACCAAGATTATTAGCTGTACATCCTTGGAAAGAAATCACTTCGTTTCTCTAATATTGACCTGACAAATAAGACAAACCTTTTCACTGAACTTGCTTATAAAAAGTGATGGAAATATCAAATGGAAGTGTTAAAAACATCTTATTTTACCCGAGCCTTATACACTGTTCTATGTTAACTACAGTTTGGCTCACACATCTGTTCATTGAGGTTACAATAGTCTCAATTTCTGTTACTGATCCTCCAGAGTGGACCCCAACAAGTGTCCCCCTGCCCAGTGTCATTGGGGCCAACAGATCGAGACTGAGTTTGGTTCACAAGCAAAGGAAACTTTATATTTTGATCAGAGAATGGAGAGGTGAGAGCATGCACTACCCCGTGGGCTGTGGGCTGGGCTGCTGTGTAGAGATCCTGTCAGAGTCAGTGGGAGGGAGGGAGGCGGCGGAGCTCTCGAGGGCCGGGTTGGCTGTAGCTCAGGCTCTATATCGTGGAGTCTGCACTGGGCCCCAGGAGCTGAGGTGTCGACCCAGCCATTCTGCACTAGGAAATCTGGTCTGAAGTGCCGGGTGTGGAACCTCTGCATGCGGGACCCTAGGAGCACGTGAAATTAGACAAAGCACAAAGGATAAAAAAGGTTAGACTTGACTTTATTGCCCAGATTCTATTTTTATCTCCCAGGGATTTTTAATGGGCTTTGCTGGGGACAAACCCCTCCTCTGCCTTTTGTCCCGTTCCTCATTCTTGGAGTGCTGAGGGTGCAGACCCTTCTTCTGTAACTGCTGAGTGCTGAGTTGGGAGCCCTCATACCCTGGGGCGAGGGTCAGAGCTTCTCCCCAGCAGCCTCCCGGTGACGTTGATTGTCCCCAGGACCCCTGCCTCCCTGCTCGTCCACCTGAGCACCAGCATTGGAAGTGTTATAGATTCTAATGACCTTTAAGGGTCCAGGAAAGAGATGTGCAGAGACGCTGTGGGGGCCGGTTTCACCCCGCCCCACATTTGTTCGGCCACCTTAGGCTGACCGTCTCTGCCAGCCTAGATGCTCTGACCAGTAGTCTGCGCTTTCTTCAGTTAGGCCCCTGAATTAACGTACAAACAGCACCAGGTGTCAGAGCCCTGCCCGCTCAACTCCCAGACAGTCCAGGGTCAGTGGTGACCAAGGACCATGATGGCTACTGAGTCAACAGCCTTTTGAAGTAAACAGGAGTCCAGCCGGTCTTATTGGCCACCATCATCACGGTGTCTGTAGGCTTTTCTATGGTGACAGTGTGGTATACTGTTCCCCCGCCAAGATTATTAGCTCCCCTCTGGGTGCAGTAAGTCCTGCAAGCAGTAGTCTACTCTTTTGGGACACACTCTTGTTGTTTTATGAGAGAAACTCCAGGTCAAGTGATGTTCACACGAGTCGTCATGGTGCCCTGTTGCCCCCGGTTATCTCTCTGGATGTTGGAGTTGGAGGGCCTCCTCACTCGAGGTCGGTGTGCCCACAGAGCGAACCCTGCAACTTCAGGGCATGGTTGGTGGTTAGGATCACCACGTGGGGTCCTTTTCCCTTAGGAGGGAGGTGGCCTTTTGGGCTGCTGATTTCCAGGTTTTTAGATACCGCCAGTATCTTGGCCAGATGTGGCAGTGGGCCAAGCCCCTTAGTGACCGTAGTTTATCCTACCTGGATGGCATTCTTGCATTGTTCCATTTCAAGTGGTCCCAGTTTTTGCACTAATTCTCCAATGGCGATTCACCTTTCACCGGGAATGTAAAGGTCAAAGGGTTTAGCTAAATTAGGGAGTTCCAGGGCAAGGGTCTGAATTGACTGCTCTTTCCATTCTTGAAAGGCCACTTCTGGATTCTATTCAAAAGGATCATCATCTTTTCCTTTCAGTGTTTCATATAGAGGCCCAGCTAGTAGACTGTAGCTAGGGATCCAGAAGCAGCAAACCCTGGCCTCCCCAGGAACCCCTAAGCTGTCTTCTAGTTTTAGAAAGGGGTAAGGCTGAAAATGGTTTCTTCCCTTTCCTGGGATGGGCTTCTCTGACCTTCTGTGAGAATGAAGCCCAGGCAGGTCACCGCAGTCTGTGATATTTGAGCTTTTTCTTGGACAACTTCTATCCTTTATTGGCTTGGTAGTTCAGAGGCCTCCTTAGTAGGGCTGGTGATCAGAATGTCGTCTGCATATTGAAGGAGGGTTTCCTTTTCCAGAGGTAGAACTTTTAGGTCTTTAGCTAAGCTTTCCCCAAAGATGGTGTGGGAATTTTTGCACCCTTGGGGCCAGACGGCCCGGAAGTATTGTTTTAGTTGTATGTTGAGTCCTGCCACTCACAAGCCAAAATTTCTTGTGACTCTGGGACTAATGGAATACAAAAGAAGGCATCATTGAAGACTAATACAGAATACCATGTCCTGGTGGTTGGTAGAATGACCAGCAGGGTGTAGGAATTAGGAGCAACTGGAGGTATATCCTCGGTGGCTTCACTGACTGTCCTGACATCCTTTACCAGGTCCCCAGCAGCCCATGGGGCTCTCGTGGTCAGACCAATCCCAGAATATGGAGCTCACCTGGGCAGGTACCCCACCCCCACCCCAGCCCACGGGGCTCTCGTGGTCAGGCCCCTCCCAGGATACAGAGCTACCCTTGCAGGTACCGTGGCAGGGCTGGGCACACAGGAACCGTGCACATAGCCCTCATTGCAGAGCACCCCCAGCTCACCTGTCGCTCAGAGCTGACACAGAGCACCTCAGAGCAGGACTTGAACTAACAAACAGCAGCTGCGACAGGTCTGTGACCCTGGGCATCACTCCGTGAGGCCTCCCTCCACCTGGTCTTCCAGAGACTTCCACTGCACCCGGGGCACCAGGCCTCTGTCTCCAACCACCACCCACCCCTCCTCTGCCTGACTCCTGGGTTCCTCTCATTAGGAGAGGGTTTTCTTGAAGTTGTCTCCCACTCATGGGCCAGATAAAATGATTAGAAAACAAGCCAAAGCTGCAGCCCCTTGTCTATCCTGACTCTCAGGAGCCCACACCTGTTCCTTGGACCTGGCCGGTTCAGCAAGTTCCATTTTCTGCAACTGTGAGCCCCTGAGGGGTGATGATTGGCTGACCTGGGCAGCCTTACCGTGCCGGCCAGCCCTCCCCAGGTGTGCCTGGGTTGAGATCAATATAAATACCACTCCAGGCAGCAAGAGCCCCTGCAGCCGTGCCTGACGCCATTTTCTCTGCCCTGTCAGCAGTCTCGGGGCTGGGCTGGTGGGAGGGAGTGAGAGGCCACGGCTTTGTGGGTGGCCCAGTGTGAGTGGGGCTCTGCTGGACTTTCTGCAGCAGTTGCCAGGCTGCCACCTGCTAAAGAAGAGGATGTGTCACCCATACCTGCTGCTGGAATTTCTCCCTGGGCAGAGGTGAGGAAGGAAAAAAGCAGTGGGGGCAGGGACAGGACGGGTATCTCAGGCAGGGAAATGGAAATCTTCCAGAAGAGCACCCAGGGCCAGGACCATCCTGGCTGGCCTGCAGGCACCAAGTCGGCCGGCATGCTGTCACTCGTGTGGCTCTATGGCCCTTCCTCTAGGCTTTCAAGTCCTTGTATATATTCAGGTGTTTTACCTGGGACGGGTGGGAATAGTTCAGCAGCAACTGGCCTGGGGCTCAGCTCACGTTTACTCACAGATGCCTCGGCACGGTGCCCCAGCTTTGCAATGAGGACGCTTGTTGCGTGGGGGCTGCTGGCTGAATGGGAGACGATTCCCCACCACTGACCAACTTCACAATTGTTTACAACTGGAGCAAGTGCCCTGATACGGTTTTCCTCTGTGTAACTGGTGGGTTCTGTGTTTTTTTTCTCTTTTTCGTTTTTGGTTCAAGGTAGATTTTATTCCTCTTTTTTGTATTTACAGATATAAGCATGGAAATAATTTATTCATATAAATACATGTATGTGCAGGGAATAATTGTTTTTTCTGTTTTATTTTTTAAATTTTACTTCTTTTTAATTTTGAATTTTATTTTATATTTTTATACAGCAGGTTCTTATTGGTTATCTATTTTATACATATAAATGTATACATGCCAATCCCAGTCTCTCAACTCCTCCCACCACCACCCCCCCAACAGCTTTCCCCCCTTGTTGTCCATACGTTTGTTGTCTACATCTGTTGCTCTGTTTATGCCTTGCAAAATGGTTAATCTGTACAGTTTTTCTAGGTTCCACATATATGCATGAATATACAAGATTTGTTTTTCTCTTTCTGACTTACTTCACTCTGTATGACAGTCTCTAGATCCATCGACGTCTCTACAAATGACCCAATTTCATTCCTTTTCATGGCTTAGTAATATTCCATTTTATATATGTACCACAGCTTTATGCATTCGTCTGTCTGTGGGCATTTAGGTTGCTTCCGTTACCTCGATATTGTAAATAGTGATGCAATGAACATTGCGGTGAATGACTCTTTTTGATTTATGGTTTTGTCTGGGTATATGTCCAGTACTGGGATTGCTGTATCATATGGTAATTCTATTGTTAGTTTCTTAAGAAATTCCATATTGTTCTCCATAATGACTGTATCAATTTATATTCCCAACAATAGTGGAAGAGGGTTCCTTTTCTCCACACCCTTTCCAGCATTTTTTGTTTGTAGATTTTCAATGATGCCTATTCTACCAGGTGTGAGGTGATACCTCATTGTTGAATCCATTTCGTTGAGCAAGGGGTAGCTCTTGTCTATTACATATTTGGCTTATGGAACGGTATCTGTGCTAATTTCAAACTCTGCTTTTATGCAGCACCCCAACTCACCTTCCCCCTTAAGCAGGCATAAGTTGGTTTTCTAAACTTGAGACCCTGTTCTGTTTTGTAATTCAGTTCATGTGTAGCCAAGTTCACATTCCGTGTATTAGTGATACCTTATGATGTTTCTTTTTCTGTGTGACTTATTTCACTTAGAATCATCGTGCCTCAATCCACTCATTATGCTGGTACGGGCCTGGTGACATAGATTTCATTGCTGAGTGGTATTCTGTTGTACAGAAGTACCGCAACTTCTTTATCCATTATTTGCTCTCTGGGATATTTAACTTGTGCCGTAGAAGAGATTCCTGTAAAAAGAGCCGTCCCAAATTTTGGGGTTGCTGTGTCTTTTTGATATTAATTTCCCTAAGCTATAGGACCATAAGTGGAAGTGCCCTAGGCTCTGTTGCTTTGTTTTTTAGATGTTTCAGGAAACACCATACACTTCTCCAGAGTGGCTGTTGGCAATTTACATCCCGCCCATCAGCATAACAAGGCTCCCATTTCTCCATGGCCTGTCCTGCCTTTCTGGATTTTACACTTTATTCTGATGGCCCTTTTGACCGGGGGGAAGTGAGACTTCATTGTAGTGCAGATTTCCTTTGCAAGCTTGCTTGGTTGGCCAAAAAGGGCGTATGCGTTTTTTCCTGAATATATTCAGGAAAAAACGCATATGCCCTTTTGGCAAAGTGCATCATTGTGGACGTTCTGCCTCTTTTCCTACGCTTTCAATGCAATTCCAGTCTACCTCCTGAAATCGGTATCCTGCAATTCTGCCCCGCTTTCAAGTCCTCTTGGAAGCCTTACTTCAGTATATTTTTGGACGATAGCTGTCATTTATAACTCTGCAGGTTTGTGAATTACAGTGCCCCTGAGCTCCTTTCTTCAACTCGCTTTCTTTTGAGCTGGCCGCAACACCGCAGGATGGCTTCAGGCCCTAATCTGGTTCTGGCACGGCACGCTGAGCCTTTGGTTATTTCCTCTTCCTGGTGGGAAATGAGAGTTAAATTTGCCCGTCCAGACACCTCCAGCTAGTCTCTCATTGGTTCTCCCTATTCCTGTTCATCTTCCGCAGAAATTGCAAACTGGGCCAAACAGGAGGTTAAAGGTTCTGACTCTCCAAGTTGGGAGAGTGTTAGTAAAGGGTCTGGAATGTTGCACCCGAGTACCAGGGGAGGAAAACTGAGACATATTTGAACACGTCTCCCGTTCACACGGTTGATCATACTCTGGGTTCCACATGCATGTTTTAGCTGAAGGAAGAATACCTTAAACCTGGAGAGTTGAGACCCGTGGAATGGGTACCATGCAATATGACTTCTAAGGGTCTTCATTTGCTCACCGAACCTCTCCAATCCTATCACTGCTGCGTTTATGCCCCTGTACACACGCTTGATTCTCTTTCGGAGACATAGCAATCCATAGGTTTTAAGATACTTACTAGTCAGGTACATTCTTAGGCGTTTAATATGGGGTGTTGAGTCCATTTCGTTGAGCAAGGAGTAGCTCTTGTCTATTCCATATTTGGCTTAAGGAACTTTATCTGTGCTCATTTCAATCTCTGGTTTTATGCAGCACCCCACTCACCTTCCCCCTTAAGCAAGCGTAAGTTGGTTTTCTAAACTTGAGACACTGTTCTGTTTTGTAATTCAGTTCATGTGTAGCCAAGTTCACATTCTGTGTATTAGTGATACCTTATGATGTTTCTTTTCTGTGTGACTTATTTCAGTTCGAATCATCATACCTGAATCCACTCATTATGCTGCTACGGGCCTGATGACATAGATTTCATTGCTGAGTGATATTGCATTGTACGTAAGTACCACAAGTTCTTTATCCATTTTTCACTTTCTGCGATATTGAACTTGTACCGTAAACGAGGTTCTTGTAAACAGAGCCGTCCCAAACTTTGGGGTGGCTGTGTTTTTGATTTTAATTTCCCTAAGCTATAGGACCATAAGTGGAAGTGCCCTAGGCTCTGTTGCTTTGTTTTTTAGATGTTTCAGGAAACACCATACACTTCTCCAGAGTGGCTGTTGGCAATTTACATCCCGCCCATCAGCATAAGAAGGCTCCCAGTTCTCCATGGCCTGTCGTGCCTTTATGGATTTTACACTTTTTTCAGATGGCCCTTTTGACCGGGGGGAAGTGAGACTTCATTGTAGTGCAGATTTCCTTTGCAAGCTTGCTTGGTTGGCCAAAAAGGGCGTATGCGTTTTTTCCTGAATATATTCAGGAAAAAACGCATACGCCCTTTTTGGCCAAGTGCATCATTGTCGAGTTTCTGACTCTCTTCATATGCTTTCAATGCAATTCCAGTCTACCTCCTGAAATCGGTTTCCTGCAATTCTGCCTTGCTTTCAGTGCCTCTTCATAGCCTTACCTCCATATATTTTTTAAAAATAGTTGGCCTTTATAACTCTGCAGGTTTTTGAATTGCAGTGGCCCTTAGCTCCATTTTTTAGCTCTTATTTTTGTGGTCTTGCCCCATAACCACAGGATTCCTTGAATCCCTATTTTTCTTCTGGGGCACCTTGCTGTGCCTTTGGTTAATTCTTCTTACTGATGTGATATTAGAGTGACATGTGCCCATTGAAACCGCTACAGCTAGTTTCTCACTGGTTCCCCCTATTCCCATTCATCCTCTGCACTAAGTGCAGACTGTGCGATACCAGAACTTAAAGGCATTGACTCCATGTGGGGATGTTGTTAGTAAAGCGGCTGGAATGTCGATCCGGAGCCCCAGGAGGGGAAAAATGAGGTGCGTTTTAGAAACCTTTCCCGATCATATGGTATACCAGTCGCTGGGTTTCCCAAGCATGGTTTAGCTGTAGGAAGATTCCCTTCAACCTGGAGTGTTGGGACCCTTGGACTGAGTAGCATGAAGTATTGCATTAAACTTTCGGCAGTTGCTCACCAAAGCTCACCAATCCTGTCAGCCCCAAGTGTCCAGCCTTATGTCTTATCCAGCTGTGGGTTTATATGTGGTCAATCCAGGTTGCATCACAGCCCCTGAGCGAATTTTGTAAGAATTTTTCTCTCTTTCATTGTTTCAGCGTTTTGTTTTTAAAATTTATTTCTATAATGGGGTTTAGCTCCTTTTCACTGCTGTGTTTGTGCCGCTCTGCACACACTCGATTCCCTTATGGAGATATATCAATACATGGGTTTTAAGATTCTTATTCCTCAGATATATTTCTCTGCGGTGTATAGGGTGTGTTGAGGCCTGTTCATTGAGCAAGGTGTAGATCTTGTCTAATACCTATTTGGTTTATTGAACGGTATCTGTGCTAATTTCAAACTCTGGTTTTATGCATCACCCCACCTCTCCTTTCCCCTTAAGCTGACATAAGTGTGTTTTCTAAATGTGAGACACTGTTCTGTTCTGTAATTCATTTCTTGTGCAGCCATATTTACCCTCCCTCTATAAGTGATATCTTATGATATGTTTCTTTTTCTGTTTGACTTATTTCAAGTAGTATTATCGGACCTAAATCCACTCTTTATCCTTCTACTAGCCTTATTACATTGATTTCATGGTGAAGAGATATTCCATTGTACATAAGTACCACATCTTCTTTATCCATTGTTCTCTTTCCTGGGATATTTAAGGTGTACTGAAGTTGAGGTTCTTGTAAACAGAGTAGCCCTAAACTGTGGTGTGCTTGTGTCTTGTTGATTTTTAGACTTCCCTAGATATACTCCCATGATTGGAAGTGTCCTATGCTCTGTAGCTCTGTTTTTTAGATGATTTAGGAACCACCATACACTTCTCCAGAGTGGCTCTCGGCAGTTCACACACTGCCCATCAGCGTATAAAGGCTCCCTGTTCTCCATGGCCTGTCCTGCATTTCTGGTTTTTACAATTTTTTAGGATGGCCCTTTTGACCGGTGGGAAGTGAGACTTCTTTGTTGTGCACATTTGCATTGCTTGCTTGCTTCGTTGCCCATAAAGTGCGTATGCGTTTTTTCCTGGATATAATCAGGAAAAAACGCATACGCCCTTTTGGGCCAACTGCATCATTGTCGAAATTCTGCCGCTTTTCATGTGCGTTAAAGACGAGTCCAATCTATCTCTTGAAATCTGTTTCTTGCAATTCTGTCTTGCATTCAGATCCTCTTCTTTGCCTTACCTCAACATATTTTTGGACGTTAGTTTTCATTTATAACTCTGCAGGTTTGTGAATTGCAGTGACCCTGAGCTCCATTTTTTAAGTTGCTCTTTTGTGAGCTGGCCTCAAACCCGCAGGATTGCTTCAGGCCCTATTTTGGCTCCGGCGAGGCAGGCTGAGCCTTTCTTTAATTCTTATTCCTAATGGGAAATTAGAGTGATATGTGCCCATCCAAACCCCTACAACTCTTCTCTCATTGGTTCCCCCTCTTCCCGTTCATCCTCCTCACAATTTGCAAAATGTGTGAAACAGAAGTTTAAATGTGCTGATTCTCCAAGTGGGGAGATTCTAAGTAGCGTGGCTGGAATGGTGAACAGGAGCACCAGGAGAGGATAAATGAGGTGCATTTTAGACACATCTCCCGATCACATGGTGTACAGTCCTCTGGGTTTTCCATGCATGTTTTAGCTATAGGAAGATCCCTTGAACCTGCAGATTTGGGACCCATTGAATGGGTACCAGGTAGTATTACTTTAAAGGGTGTGCATTTCCTCACCCAACCTCACATTTCTCTTAGCGCAAACAGTTTCCAGCCTTATGTCTCATCCTGCTGTGGGTCTAGATGTGTTCAATCCATGTTGCATCACCGTCCCTGAGGAAAAGTTGTAAGAGGTTTTCTCTGTCTCTCTGTCGTTTATTTTTTTCAATTTATTACTATATTGGTTACAGCTGATTTTCAAAGCTCTGTTTCTTGCTGCTGTACATCCACTTGATTCGCGTACAGAGAGACATCAATAAATTCTTTTTCAGATTCTTACCAGTCGTATATATTCTTTTCCGGTGACTTGAGTGTGCTGAGTGCAGTTCTTTTAGCTACCGTGTAGGCCTTGTTGATTATCAGTTTGGTATTTGGAATGGTATCTTTGCTAATTTCAACCTCCTGGATGATGCCTCACCCCTCCCCACCTTTCCCGTTTAGCAGCCTTATGCGTGTTTTCTACATATTTGACTATGTTTTTGTTTTGTAATTTATTTCATGTGTAGCCATTTTGGATTCCACCTTTAAGTGATATCTTATGATATGTGTCTTTTTCTTTTTGAATTCTGTCACTTAGAATGATCATACGTAACTCCTCCGGAGTTGTTACAACTGGCCATATTTCATTGATTTCCAGGCTGAATAATATTCCACTCTACCTAAGTACCACACCTCTATCCATTTTTTCCCTCCAGAGACATTTAAGTTATATCCTAGTCGAGGATCTTTTAAACAGAGAGGGGGTAAACATTGGGGTGCCTGTGTCCTCTCGATTTTTGTTTTTCCCAAGATATACGCCCATGAGTGCAAGTGCCCTATGCTCTGTAGCTCATTTTTTAGATGCTTTAGTAAACACAATACACTTCTCCAGAATGGCCGTTGGCAATATACATTTCCACTATAAGTCTCACAGGGCTCCCTCTTCTCGTTGCCCTGTCCTGCATTTCTGTTGTTTACGCTTTATGAGGATGGCTCTTCTGACTGATGCGAAGTGATATCTTTTGTAGTATTGACTTCCAGTGCCCACCTGTTTGGTTGGCTAAAAAAGTGTATGCCCTTTTCTTGAATATATACAGAAAAGAACGCATACACCCTTTTTGGCCAACTGCAATGTTGGCAATGTTGGCAATGTTCAGCTCCTTTTCTTGTGCTTAATGGCGAGTCCTTTCTACCTCCTCAAATCCCTTTCCTGCCATTCTCCCTTGCTTACAAGTCCTTTTCTCTGACTTTCCTCAAGACATTTTTCAGTGATGGATATTTTCAACTCTGCAGTTTTGTGAATTTTACTGCCCCTGAGTTCCATTGTTCAACTCGTGTTTATGGGAACTGGCCACAAAGCAGTGGGATTTCCTCAAGCCCTATACTGTTTCCATGGGCAACCCTAGCCTTTGGTCAATTCGTCTTCCTGATTGGAAATTAGACTGACATGTGCCTGTCTGAACACCTAGGACTTGTCTCTCATTGTTCCTCATCCTTCCGCTTCATCCTCTGGACAAATTCCAAACTGTACGCAACAGGATGTTGACAGTGCTGACATCTCCAAGTGGGGAGACTGTTAGTAAAGACGCTGGAGGGGTGAACCCGAGCACCAGGAGATGAGGAGATGAGATGCCTTTTCCAAACTCTTCCCGATCAGACGGTATACCATCCTCTGGGTGTGACAGACATGTTTTAGCAGTAGGAAGAGTCCCATTCATGTAAGGAGAACACCAGAGCTTTTTCAAAATCAGTGTCTCCCCGAAACCCAAACTGGGGAAGTTTTTAAGCTACGGCTACACATATGTTCATTAAGGGCCTTGGGAAGTAGGCAGAGTCCAAACTTTAGATGATTGAAGTCTTCAGGGTCAGAAGCACTCACCACCAGCTTCCCTTAGGCTACACTTTAACTGTCATTGATAGATGATGTCAATAAAAATATCTATTCTTTTTCAGATTATTTCCCCTTATAGGTTATTGCAAAATGTTGAGTGTAGTTCCCTGTGCTATACAGTAGTTCCTTGTTGATGATCTATTTTATACATAGCAGTGTGTATGTGTTCATTCCAAACTGTTAATTTATCCCTCCTCCCACCTTTCCCCTTTGGTAATAATAAATTATAAGATTTTATACTTCTCAGAAATGGGGGAGCTGAAAGAGAGGTATCATTTTCAATGGAAAAGCATTTAAAACAAGATTGAAGGTTTAACCAAGATTATTAGCTGTACATCCTTGGAAAGAAATCACTTCGTTTCTCTAATATTGACCTGACAAATAAGACAAACCTTTTCACTGAACTTGCTTATAAAAAGTGATGGAAATATCAAATGGAAGTGTTAAAAACATCTTATTTTACCCGAGCCTTATACACTGTTCTATGTTAACTACAGTTTGGCTCACACATCTGTTCATTGAGGTTACAATAGTCTCAATTTCTGTTACTGATCCTCCAGAGTGGACCCCAACAAGTGTCCCCCTGCCCAGTGTCATTGGGGCCAACAGATCGAGACTGAGTTTGGTTCACAAGCAAAGGAAACTTTATATTTTGATCAGAGAATGGAGAGGTGAGAGCATGCACTACCCCGTGGGCTGTGGGCTGGGCTGCTGTGTAGAGATCCTGTCAGAGTCAGTGGGAGGGAGGGAGGCGGCGGAGCTCTCGAGGGCCGGGTTGGCTGTAGCTCAGGCTCTATATCGTGGAGTCTGCACTGGGCCCCAGGAGCTGAGGTGTCGACCCAGCCATTCTGCACTAGGAAATCTGGTCTGAAGTGCCGGGTGTGGAACCTCTGCATGCGGGACCCTAGGAGCACGTGAAATTAGACAAAGCACAAAGGATAAAAAAGGTTAGACTTGACTTTATTGCCCAGATTCTATTTTTATCTCCCAGGGATTTTTAATGGGCTTTGCTGGGGACAAACCCCTCCTCTGCCTTTTGTCCCGTTCCTCATTCTTGGAGTGCTGAGGGTGCAGACCCTTCTTCTGTAACTGCTGAGTGCTGAGTTGGGAGCCCTCATACCCTGGGGCGAGGGTCAGAGCTTCTCCCCAGCAGCCTCCCGGTGACGTTGATTGTCCCCAGGACCCCTGCCTCCCTGCTCGTCCACCTGAGCACCAGCATTGGAAGTGTTATAGATTCTAATGACCTTTAAGGGTCCAGGAAAGAGATGTGCAGAGACGCTGTGGGGGCCGGTTTCACCCCGCCCCACATTTGTTCGGCCACCTTAGGCTGACCGTCTCTGCCAGCCTAGATGCTCTGACCAGTAGTCTGCGCTTTCTTCAATTAGGCCCCTGAATTAACGTACAAACAGCACCAGGTGTCAGAGCCCTGCCCGCTCAACTCCCAGACAGTCCAGGGTCAGTGGTGACCAAGGACCATGATGGCTACTGAGTCAACAGCCTTTTGAAGTAAACAGGAGTCCAGCCGGTCTTATTGGCCACCATCATCACGGTGTCTGTAGGCTTTTCTATGGTGACAGTGTGGTATACTGTTCCCCCGCCAAGATTATTAGCTCCCCTCTGGGTGCAGTAAGTCCTGCAAGCAGTAGTCTACTCTTTTGGGACACACTCTTGTTGTTTTATGAGAGAAACTCCAGGTCAAGTGATGTTCACACGAGTCGTCATGGTGCCCTGTTGCCCCCGGTTATCTCTCTGGATGTTGGAGTTGGAGGGCCTCCTCACTCGAGGTCGGTGTGCCCACAGAGCGAACCCTGCAACTTCAGGGCATGGTTGGTGGTTAGGATCACCACGTGGGGTCCTTTTCCCTTAGGAGGGAGGTGGCCTTTTGGGCTGCTGATTTCCAGGTTTTTAGATACCGCCAGTATCTTGGCCAGATGTGGCAGTGGGCCAAGCCCCTTAGTGACCGTAGTTTATCCTACCTGGATGGCATTCTTGCATTGTTCCATTTCAAGTGGTCCCAGTTTTTGCACTAATTCTCCAATGGCGATTCACCTTTCACCGGGAATGTAAAGGTCAAAGGGTTTAGCTAAATTAGGGAGTTCCAGGGCAAGGGTCTGAATTGACTGCTCTTTCCATTCTTGAAAGGCCACTTCTGGATTCTATTCAAAAGGATCATCATCTTTTCCTTTCAGTGTTTCATATAGAGGCCCAGCTAGTAGACTGTAGCTAGGGATCCAGAAGCAGCAAACCCTGGCCTCCCCAGGAACCCCTAAGCTGTCTTCTAGTTTTAGAAAGGGGTAAGGCTGAAAATGGTTTCTTCCCTTTCCTGGGATGGGCTTCTCTGACCTTCTGTGAGAATGAAGCCCAGGCAGGTCACCGCAGTCTGTGATATTTGAGCTTTTTCTTGGACAACTTCTATCCTTTATTGGCTTGGTAGTTCAGAGGCCTCCTTAGTAGGGCTGGTGATCAGAATGTCGTCTGCATATTGAAGGAGGGTTTCCTTTTCCAGAGGTAGAACTTTTAGGTCTTTAGCTAAGCTTTCCCCAAAGATGGTGTGGGAATTTTTGCACCCTTGGGGCCAGACGGCCCGGAAGTATTGTTTTAGTTGTATGTTGAGTCCTGCCACTCACAAGCCAAAATTTCTTGTGACTCTGGGACTAATGGAATACAAAAGAAGGCATCATTGAAGACTAATACAGAATACCATGTCCTGGTGGTTGGTAGAATGACCAGCAGGGTGTAGGAATTAGGAGCAACTGGAGGTATATCCTCGGTGGCTTCACTGACTGTCCTGACATCCTTTACCAGGTCCCCAGCAGCCCATGGGGCTCTCGTGGTCAGACCAATCCCAGAATATGGAGCTCACCTGGGCAGGTACCCCACCCCCACCCCAGCCCACGGGGCTCTCGTGGTCAGGCCCCTCCCAGGATACAGAGCTACCCTTGCAGGTACCGTGGCAGGGCTGGGCACACAGGAACCGTGCACATAGCCCTCATTGCAGAGCACCCCCAGCTCACCTGTCGCTCAGAGCTGACACAGAGCACCTCAGAGCAGGACTTGAACTAACAAACAGCAGCTGCGACAGGTCTGTGACCCTGGGCATCACTCCGTGAGGCCTCCCTCCACCTGGTCTTCCAGAGACTTCCACTGCACCCGGGGCACCAGGCCTCTGTCTCCAACCACCACCCACCCCTCCTCTGCCTGACTCCTGGGTTCCTCTCATTAAGAGAGGGTTTTCTTGAAGTTGTCTCCCACTCATGGGCCAGATAAAATGATTAGAAAACAAGCCAAAGCTGCAGCCCCTTGTCTATCCTGACTCTCAGGAGCCCACACCTGTTCCTTGGACCTGGCCGGTTCAGCAAGTTCCATTTTCTGCAACTGTGAGCCCCTGAGGGGTGATGATTGGCTGACCTGGGCAGCCTTACCGTGCCGGCCAGCCCTCCCCAGGTGTGCCTGGGTTGAGATCAATATAAATACCACTCCAGGCAGCAAGAGCCCCTGCAGCCGTGCCTGACGCCATTTTCTCTGCCCTGTCAGCAGTCTCGGGGCTGGGCTGGTGGGAGGGAGTGAGAGGCCACGGCTTTGTGGGTGGCCCAGTGTGAGTGGGGCTCTGCTGGACTTTCTGCAGCAGTTGCCAGGCTGCCACCTGCTAAAGAAGAGGATGTGTCACCCATACCTGCTGCTGGAATTTCTCCCTGGGCAGAGGTGAGGAAGGAAAAAAGCAGTGGGGGCAGGGACAGGACGGGTATCTCAGGCAGGGAAATGGAAATCTTCCAGAAGAGCACCCAGGGCCAGGACCATCCTGGCTGGCCTGCAGGCACCAAGTCGGCCGGCATGCTGTCACTCGTGTGGCTCTATGGCCCTTCCTCTAGGCTTTCAAGTCCTTGTATATATTCAGGTGTTTTACCTGGGACGGGTGGGAATAGTTCAGCAGCAACTGGCCTGGGGCTCAGCTCACGTTTACTCACAGATGCCTCGGCACGGTGCCCCAGCTTTGCAATGAGGACGCTTGTTGCGTGGGGGCTGCTGGCTGAATGGGAGACGATTCCCCACCACTGACCAACTTCACAATTGTTTACAACTGGAGCAAGTGCCCTGATACGGTTTTCCTCTGTGTAACTGGTGGGTTCTGTGTTTTTTTTCTCTTTTTCGTTTTTGGTTCAAGGTAGATTTTATTCCTCTTTTTTGTATTTACAGATATAAGCATGGAAATAATTTATTCATATAAATACATGTATGTGCAGGGAATAATTGTTTTTTCTGTTTTATTTTTTAAATTTTACTTCTTTTTAATTTTGAATTTTATTTTATATTTTTATACAGCAGGTTCTTATTGGTTATCTATTTTATACATATAAATGTATACATGCCAATCCCAGTCTCTCAACTCCTCCCACCACCACCCCCCCAACAGCTTTCCCCCCTTGTTGTCCATACGTTTGTTGTCTACATCTGTTGCTCTATTTATGCCTTGCAAAATGGTTAATCTGTACAGTTTTTCTAGGTTCCACATATATGCATGAATATACAAGATTTGTTTTTCTCTTTCTGACTTACTTCACTCTGTATGACAGTCTCTAGATCCATCGACGTCTCTACAAATGACCCAATTTCATTCCTTTTCATGGCTTAGTAATATTCCATTTTATATATGTACCACAGCTTTATGCATTCGTCTGTCTGTGGGCATTTAGGTTGCTTCCGTTACCTCGATATTGTAAATAGTAATGCAATGAACATTGCGGTGAATGACTCTTTTTGATTTATGGTTTTGTCTGGGTATATGTCCAGTACTGGGATTGCTGTATCATATGGTAATTCTATTGTTAGTTTCTTAAGAAATTCCATATTGTTCTCCATAATGACTGTATCAATTTATATTCCCAACAATAGTGGAAGAGGGTTCCTTTTCTCCACACCCTTTCCAGCATTTTTTGTTTGTAGATTTTCAATGATGCCTATTCTACCAGGTGTGAGGTGATACCTCATTGTTGAATCCATTTCGTTGAGCAAGGGGTAGCTCTTGTCTATTACATATTTGGCTTATGGAACGGTATCTGTGCTAATTTCAAACTCTGCTTTTATGCAGCACCCCAACTCACCTTCCCCCTTAAGCAGGCATAAGTTGGTTTTCTAAACTTGAGACCCTGTTCTGTTTTGTAATTCAGTTCATGTGTAGCCAAGTTCACATTCCGTGTATTAGTGATACCTTATGATGTTTCTTTTTCTGTGTGACTTATTTCACTTAGAATCATCGTGCCTCAATCCACTCATTATGCTGGTACGGGCCTGGTGACATAGATTTCATTGCTGAGTGGTATTCTGTTGTACAGAAGTACCGCAACTTCTTTATCCATTATTTGCTCTCTGGGATATTTAACTTGTGCCGTAGAAGAGATTCCTGTAAAAAGAGCCGTCCCAAATTTTGGGGTTGCTGTGTCTTTTTGATATTAATTTCCCTAAGCTATAGGACCATAAGTGGAAGTGCCCTAGGCTCTGTTGCTTTGTTTTTTAGATGTTTCAGGAAACACCATACACTTCTCCAGAGTGGCTGTTGGCAATTTACATCCCGCCCATCAGCATAACAAGGCTCCCATTTCTCCATGGCCTGTCCTGCCTTTCTGGATTTTACACTTTATTCTGATGGCCCTTTTGACCGGGGGGAAGTGAGACTTCATTGTAGTGCAGATTTCCTTTGCAAGCTTGCTTGGTTGGCCAAAAAGGGCGTATGCGTTTTTTCCTGAATATATTCAGGAAAAAACGCATATGCCCTTTTGGCAAAGTGCATCATTGTGGACGTTCTGCCTCTTTTCCTACGCTTTCAATGCAATTCCAGTCTACCTCCTGAAATCGGTATCCTGCAATTCTGCCCCGCTTTCAAGTCCTCTTGGAAGCCTTACTTCAGTATATTTTTGGACGATAGCTGTCATTTATAACTCTGCAGGTTTGTGAATTACAGTGCCCCTGAGCTCCTTTCTTCAACTCGCTTTCTTTTGAGCTGGCCGCAACACCGCAGGATGGCTTCAGGCCCTAATCTGGTTCTGGCACGGCACGCTGAGCCTTTGGTTATTTCCTCTTCCTGGTGGGAAATGAGAGTTAAATTTGCCCGTCCAGACACCTCCAGCTAGTCTCTCATTGGTTCTCCCTATTCCTGTTCATCTTCCGCAGAAATTGCAAACTGGGCCAAACAGGAGGTTAAAGGTTCTGACTCTCCAAGTTGGGAGAGTGTTAGTAAAGGGTCTGGAATGTTGCACCCGAGTACCAGGGGAGGAAAACTGAGACATATTTGAACACGTCTCCCGTTCACACGGTTGATCATACTCTGGGTTCCACATGCAT
This sequence comes from Delphinus delphis, assembly GCF_949987515.2. Taxonomy (NCBI): domain Eukaryota; kingdom Metazoa; phylum Chordata; class Mammalia; order Artiodactyla; family Delphinidae; genus Delphinus; species Delphinus delphis. The sequence goes on along the minus strand of NW_027192895.1, from coordinate 253,589 downwards.
GTTTTAGCTGAAGGAAGAATACCTTAAACCTGGAGAGTTGAGACCCGTGGAATGGGTACCATGCAATATGACTTCTAAGGGTCTTCATTTGCTCACCGAACCTCTCCAATCCTATCACTGCTGCGTTTATGCCCCTGTACACACGCTTGATTCTCTTTCGGAGACATAGCAATCCATAGGTTTTAAGATACTTACTAGTCAGGTACATTCTTAGGCGTTTAATATGGGGTGTTGAGTCCATTTCGTTGAGCAAGGAGTAGCTCTTGTCTATTCCATATTTGGCTTAAGGAACTTTATCTGTGCTCATTTCAATCTCTGGTTTTATGCAGCACCCCACTCACCTTCCCCCTTAAGCAAGCGTAAGTTGGTTTTCTAAACTTGAGACACTGTTCTGTTTTGTAATTCAGTTCATGTGTAGCCAAGTTCACATTCTGTGTATTAGTGATACCTTATGATGTTTCTTTTCTGTGTGACTTATTTCAGTTCGAATCATCATACCTGAATCCACTCATTATGCTGCTACGGGCCTGATGACATAGATTTCATTGCTGAGTGATATTGCATTGTACGTAAGTACCACAAGTTCTTTATCCATTTTTCACTTTCTGCGATATTGAACTTGTACCGTAAACGAGGTTCTTGTAAACAGAGCCGTCCCAAACTTTGGGGTGGCTGTGTTTTTGATTTTAATTTCCCTAAGCTATAGGACCATAAGTGGAAGTGCCCTAGGCTCTGTTGCTTTGTTTTTTAGATGTTTCAGGAAACACCATACACTTCTCCAGAGTGGCTGTTGGCAATTTACATCCCGCCCATCAGCATAAGAAGGCTCCCAGTTCTCCATGGCCTGTCGTGCCTTTATGGATTTTACACTTTTTTCAGATGGCCCTTTTGACCGGGGGGAAGTGAGACTTCATTGTAGTGCAGATTTCCTTTGCAAGCTTGCTTGGTTGGCCAAAAAGGGCGTATGCGTTTTTTCCTGAATATATTCAGGAAAAAACGCATACGCCCTTTTTGGCCAAGTGCATCATTGTCGAGTTTCTGACTCTCTTCATATGCTTTCAATGCAATTCCAGTCTACCTCCTGAAATCGGTTTCCTGCAATTCTGCCTTGCTTTCAGTGCCTCTTCATAGCCTTACCTCCATATATTTTTTAAAAATAGTTGGCCTTTATAACTCTGCAGGTTTTTGAATTGCAGTGGCCCTTAGCTCCATTTTTTAGCTCTTATTTTTGTGGTCTTGCCCCATAACCACAGGATTCCTTGAATCCCTATTTTTCTTCTGGGGCACCTTGCTGTGCCTTTGGTTAATTCTTCTTACTGATGTGATATTAGAGTGACATGTGCCCATTGAAACCGCTACAGCTAGTTTCTCACTGGTTCCCCCTATTCCCATTCATCCTCTGCACTAAGTGCAGACTGTGCGATACCAGAACTTAAAGGCATTGACTCCATGTGGGGATGTTGTTAGTAAAGCGGCTGGAATGTCGATCCGGAGCCCCAGGAGGGGAAAAATGAGGTGCGTTTTAGAAACCTTTCCCGATCATATGGTATACCAGTCGCTGGGTTTCCCAAGCATGGTTTAGCTGTAGGAAGATTCCCTTCAACCTGGAGTGTTGGGACCCTTGGACTGAGTAGCATGAAGTATTGCATTAAACTTTCGGCAGTTGCTCACCAAAGCTCACCAATCCTGTCAGCCCCAAGTGTCCAGCCTTATGTCTTATCCAGCTGTGGGTTTATATGTGGTCAATCCAGGTTGCATCACAGCCCCTGAGCGAATTTTGTAAGAATTTTTCTCTCTTTCATTGTTTCAGCGTTTTGTTTTTAAAATTTATTTCTATAATGGGGTTTAGCTCCTTTTCACTGCTGTGTTTGTGCCGCTCTGCACACACTCGATTCCCTTATGGAGATATATCAATACATGGGTTTTAAGATTCTTATTCCTCAGATATATTTCTCTGCGGTGTATAGGGTGTGTTGAGGCCTGTTCATTGAGCAAGGTGTAGATCTTGTCTAATACCTATTTGGTTTATTGAACGGTATCTGTGCTAATTTCAAACTCTGGTTTTATGCATCACCCCACCTCTCCTTTCCCCTTAAGCTGACATAAGTGTGTTTTCTAAATGTGAGACACTGTTCTGTTCTGTAATTCATTTCTTGTGCAGCCATATTTACCCTCCCTCTATAAGTGATATCTTATGATATGTTTCTTTTTCTGTTTGACTTATTTCAAGTAGTATTATCGGACCTAAATCCACTCTTTATCCTTCTACTAGCCTTATTACATTGATTTCATGGTGAAGAGATATTCCATTGTACATAAGTACCACATCTTCTTTATCCATTGTTCTCTTTCCTGGGATATTTAAGGTGTACTGAAGTTGAGGTTCTTGTAAACAGAGTAGCCCTAAACTGTGGTGTGCTTGTGTCTTGTTGATTTTTAGACTTCCCTAGATATACTCCCATGATTGGAAGTGTCCTATGCTCTGTAGCTCTGTTTTTTAGATGATTTAGGAACCACCATACACTTCTCCAGAGTGGCTCTCGGCAGTTCACACACTGCCCATCAGCGTATAAAGGCTCCCTGTTCTCCATGGCCTGTCCTGCATTTCTGGTTTTTACAATTTTTTAGGATGGCCCTTTTGACCGGTGGGAAGTGAGACTTCTTTGTTGTGCACATTTGCATTGCTTGCTTGCTTCGTTGCCCATAAAGTGCGTATGCGTTTTTTCCTGGATGTAATCAGGAAAAAACGCATACGCCCTTTTGGGCCAACTGCATCATTGTCGAAATTCTGCCGCTTTTCATGTGCGTTAAAGACGAGTCCAATCTATCTCTTGAAATCTGTTTCTTGCAATTCTGTCTTGCATTCAGATCCTCTTCTTTGCCTTACCTCAACATATTTTTGGACGTTAGTTTTCATTTATAACTCTGCAGGTTTGTGAATTGCAGTGACCCTGAGCTCCATTTTTTAAGTTGCTCTTTTGTGAGCTGGCCTCAAACCCGCAGGATTGCTTCAGGCCCTATTTTGGCTCCGGCGAGGCAGGCTGAGCCTTTCTTTAATTCTTATTCTTAATGGGAAATTAGAGTGATATGTGCCCGTCCAAACCCCTACAACTCTTCTCTCATTGGTTCCCCCTCTTCCCGTTCATCCTCCTCACAATTTGCAAAATGTGTGAAACAGAAGTTTAAATGTGCTGATTCTCCAAGTGGGGAGATTCTAAGTAGCGTGGCTGGAATGGTGAACAGGAGCACCAGGAGAGGATAAATGAGGTGCATTTTAGACACATCTCCCGATTACATGGTGTACAGTCCTCTGGGTTTTCCATGCATGTTTTAGCTGTAGGAAGATCCCTTGAACCTGCAGATTTGGGACCCATTGAATGGGTACCAGGTAGTATTACTTTAAAGGGTGTGCATTTCCTCACCCAACCTCACATTTCTCTTAGCGCAAACAGTTTCCAGCCTTATGTCTCATCCTGCTGTGGGTCTAGATGTGTTCAATCCATGTTGCATCACCGTCCCTGAGGAAAAGTTGTAAGAGGTTTTCTCTGTCTCTCTGTCGTTTATTTTTTCAATTTATTACTATATTGGTTACAGCTGATTTTCAAAGCTCTGTTTCTTGCTGCTGTACATCCACTTGATTCGCGTACAGAGAAACATCAATAAATTCTTTTTCAGATTCTTACCAGTCGTATATATTCTTTTCCGGTGACTTGAGTGTGCTGAGTGCAGTTCTTTTAGCTACCGTGTAGGCCTTGTTGATTATCAGTTTGGTATTTGGAATGGTATCTTTGCTAATTTCAACCTCCTGGATGATGCCTCACCCCTCCCCACCTTTCCCGTTTAGCAGCCTTATGCGTGTTTTCTACATATTTGACTATGTTTTTGTTTTGTAATTTATTTCATGTGTAGCCATTTTGGATTCCACCTTTAAGTGATATCTTATGATATGTGTCTTTTTCTTTTTGAATTCTGTCACTTAGAATGATCATACGTAACTCCTCCGGAGTCGTTACAACTGGCCATATTTCATTGATTTCCAGGCTGAATAATATTCCACTCTACCTAAGTACCACATCTCTATCCATTTTTTCCCTCCAGAGACATTTAAGTTATATCCTAGTCGAGGATCTTTTAAACAGAGAGGGGGTAAACATTGGGGTGCCTGTGTCCTCTCGATTTTTGTTTTTCCCAAGATATACGCCCATGAGTGCAAGTGCCCTATGCTCTGTAGCTCATTTTTTAGATGCTTTAGTAAACACAATACACTTCTCCAGAATGGCCGTTGGCAATATACATTTCCACTATAAGTCTCACAGGGCTCCCTCTTCTCGTTGCCCTGTCCTGCATTTCTGTTGTTTACGCTTTATGAGGATGGCTCTTCTGACTGATGCGAAGTGATATCTTTTGTAGTATTGACTTCCAGTGCCCACCTGTTTGGTTGGCTAAAAAAGTGTATGCCCTTTTCTTGAATATATACAGAAAAGAACGCATACACCCTTTTTGGCCAACTGCAATGTTGGCAATGTTCAGCTCCTTTTCTTGTGCTTAATGGCGAGTTCTTTCTACCTCCTCAAATCCCTTTCCTGCCATTCTCCCTTGCTTACAAGTCCTTTTCTCTGACTTTCCTCAAGACATTTTTCAGTGATGGATATTTTCAACTCTGCAGTTTTGTGAATTTTACTGCCCCTGAGTTCCATTGTTCAACTCGTGTTTATGGGAACTGGCCACAAAGCAGCGGGATTTCCTCAAGCCCTATACTGTTTCCATGGGCAACCCTAGCCTTTGGTCAATTCGTCTTCCTGATTGGAAATTAGAGTGACATGTGCCTGTCTGAACACCTAGGACTTGTCTCTCATTGTTCCTCATCCTTCCGCTTCATCCTCTGGACAAATTCCAAACTGTATGCAACAGGATGTTGACAGTGCTGACATCTCCAAGTGGGGAGACTGTTAGTAAAGACGCTGGAGGGGTGAACCCGAGCACCAGGAGATGAGGAGATGAGATGCCTTTTCCAAACTCTTCCCGATCAGACGGTATACCATCCTCTGGGTGTGACAGACATGTTTTAGCAGTAGGAAGAGTCCCATTCATGTAAGGAGAACACCAGGGCTTTTTCAAAATCAGTGTCTCCCCGAAACCCAAACTGGGGAAGTTTTTAAGCTACGGCTACACATATGTTCATTAAGGGCCTTGGGAAGTAGGCAGAGTCCAAACTTTAGATGATTGAAGTCTTCAGGGTCAGAAGCACTCACCACCAGCTTCCCTTAGGCTACACTTTAACTGTCATTGATAGATGATGTCAATAAAAATATCTATTCTTTTTCAGATTATTTCCCCTTATAGGTTATTGCAAAATGTTGAGTGTAGTTCCCTGTGCTATACAGTAGTTCCTTGTTGATGATCTATTTTATACATAGTAGTGTGTATGTGTTAATTCCAAACTGTTAATTTATCCCTCCTCCCACCTTTCCCCTTTGGTAATAATAAATTATAAGATTTTATACTTCTCAGAAATGGGGGAGCTGAAAGAGAGGTATCATTTTCAATGGAAAAGCATTTAAAACAAGATTGAAGGTTTAACCAAGATTATTAGCTGTACATCCTTGGAAAGAAATCACTTCGTTTCTCTAATATTGACCTGACAAATAAGACAAACCTTTTCACTGAACTTGCTTATAAAAAGTGATGGAAATATCAAATGGAAGTGTTAAAAACATCTTATTTTACCCGAGCCTTATACACTGTTCTATGTTAACTACAGTTTGGCTCACACATCTGTTCATTGAGGTTACAATAGTCTCAATTTCTGTTACTGATCCTCCAGAGTGGACCCCAACAAGTGTCCCCCTGCCCAGTGTCATTGGGGCCAACAGATCGAGACTGAGTTTGGTTCACAAGCAAAGGAAACTTTATATTTTGATCAGAGAATGGAAAGGTGAGAGCATGCACTACCCCGTGGGCTGTGGGCTGGGCTGCTGTGTAGAGATCCTGTCAGAGTCAGTGGGAGGGAGGGAGGCGGCGGAGCTCTCGAGGGCTGGGTTGGCTGTAGCTCAGGCTCTATATCGTGGAGTCTGCACTGGGCCCCAGGAGCTGAGGTGTCGACCCAGCCATTCTGCACTAGGAAATCTGGTCTGAAGTGCCGGGTGTGGAACCTCTGCATGCGGGACCCTAGGAGCACGTGAAATTAGACAAAGCACAAAGGATAAAAAAGGTTAGACTTGACTTTATTGCCCAGATTCTATTTTTATCTCCCAGGGATTTTTAATGGGCTTTGCTGGGGACAAACCCCTCCTCTGCCTTTTGTCCCGTTCCTCATTCTTGGAGTGCTGAGGGTGCAGACCCTTCTTCTGTAACTGCTGAGTGCTGAGTTGGGAGCCCTCATACCCTGGGGCGAGGGTCAGAGCTTCTCCCCAGCAGCCTCCCGGTGACGTTGATTGTCCCCAGGACCCCTGCCTCCCTGCTCGTCCACCTGAGCACCAGCATTGGAAGTGTTATAGATTCTAATGACCTTTAAGGGTCCAGGAAAGAGATGTGCAGAGACGCTGTGGGGGCCGGTTTCACCCCGCCCCACATTTGTTCGGCCACCTTAGGCTGACCGTCTCTGCCAGCCTAGATGCTCTGACCAGTAGTCTGCGCTTTCTTCAGTTAGGCCCCTGAATTAACGTACAAACAGCACCAGGTGTCAGAGCCCTGCCCGCTCAACTCCCAGACAGTCCAGGGTCAGTGGTGATCAAGGACCATGATGGCTACTGAGTCAACAGCCTTTTGAAGTAAACAGGAGTCCAGCCGGTCTTATTGGCCACCATCATCACGGTGTCTGTCGGCTTTTCTATGGTGACAGTGTGGTATACTGTTCCCCCGCCAAGATTATTAGCTCCCCTCTGGGTGCAGTAAGTCCTGCAAGCAGTAGTCTACTCTTTTGGGACACACTCTTGTTGTTTTATGAGAGAAACTCCAGGTCAAGTGATGTTCACACGAGTCGTCATGGTGCCCTGTTGCCCCCGGTTATCTCTCTGGATGTTGGAGTTGGAGGGCCTCCTCACTCGAGGTCGGTGTGCCCACGGAGCGAACCCTGCAACTTCAGGGCATGGTTGGTGGTTAGGATCACCACGTGGGGTCCTTTTCCCTTAGGAGGGAGGTGGCCTTTTGGGCTGCTGATTTCCAGGTTTTTAGATACCGCCAGTATCTTGGCCAGATGTGGCAGTGGGCCAAGCCCCTTAGTGACCGTAGTTTATCCTACCTGGATGGCATTCTTGCATTGTTCCATTTCAAGTGGTCCCAGTTTTTGCACTAATTCTCCAATGGCGATTCACCTTTCACCGGGAATGTAAAGGTCAAAGGGTTTAGCTAAATTAGGGAGTTCCAGGGCAAGGGTCTGAATTGACTGCTCTTTCCATTCTTGAAAGGCCACTTCTGGATTCTATTCAAAAGGATCATCATCTTTTCCTTTCAGTGTTTCATATAGAGGCCCAGCTAGTAGACTGTAGCTAGGGATCCAGAAGCAGCAAACCCTGGCCTCCCCAGGAACCCCTAAGCTGTCTTCTAGTTTTAGAAAGGGGTAAGGCTGAAAATGGTTTCTTCCCTTTCCTGGGATGGGCTTCTCTGACCTTCTGTGAGAATGAAGCCCAGGCAGGTCACCGCAGTCTGTGATATTTGAGCTTTTTCTTGGACAACTTCTATCCTTTATTGGCTTGGTAGTTCAGAGGCCTCCTTAGTAGGGCTGGTGATCAGAATGTCGTCTGCATATTGAAGGAGGGTTTCCTTTTCCAGAGGTAGAACTTTTAGGTCTTTAGCTAAGCTTTCCCCAAAGATGGTGTGGGAATTTTTGCACCCTTGGGGCCAGACGGCCCGGAAGTATTGTTTTAGTTGTATGTTGAGTCCTGCCACTCACAAGCCAAAATTTCTTGTGACTCTGGGACTAATGGAATACAAAAGAAGGCATCATTGAAGACTAATACAGAATACCATGTCCTGGTGGTTGGTAGAATGACCAGCAGGGTGTAGGAATTAGGAGCAACTGGAGGTATATCCTCGGTGGCTTCACTGACTGTCCTGACATCCTTTACCAGGTCCCCAGCAGCCCATGGGGCTCTCGTGGTCAGACCAATCCCAGAATATGGAGCTCACCTGGGCAGGTACCCCACCCCCACCCCAGCCCACGGGGCTCTCGTGGTCAGGCCCCTCCCAGGATACAGAGCTACCCTTGCAGGTACCGTGGCAGGGCTGGGCACACAGGAACCGTGCACATAGCCCTCATTGCAGAGCACCCCCAGCTCACCTGTCGCTCAGAGCTGACACAGAGCACCTCAGAGCAGGACTTGAACTAACAAACAGCAGCTGCGACAGGTCTGTGACCCTGGGCATCACTCCGTGAGGCCTCCCTCCACCTGGTCTTCCAGAGACTTCCACTGCACCCGGGGCACCAGGCCTCTGTCTCCAACCACCACCCACCCCTCCTCTCCCTGACTCCTGGGTTCCTCTCATTAGGAGAGGGTTTTCTTGAAGTTGTCTCCCACTCATGGGCCAGATAAAATGATTAGAAAACAAGCCAAAGCTGCAGCCCCTTGTCTATCCTGACTCTCAGGAGCCCACACCTGTTCCTTGGACCTGGCCGGTTCAGCAAGTTCCATTTTCTGCAACTGTGAGCCCCTGAGGGGTGATGATTGGCTGACCTGGGCAGCCTTACCGTGCCGGCCAGCCCTCCCCAGGTGTGCCTGGGTTGAGATCAATATAAATACCACTCCAGGCAGCAAGAGCCCCTGCAGCCGTGCCTGACGCCATTTTCTCTGCCCTGTCAGCAGTCTCGGGGCTGGGCTGGTGGGAGGGAGTGAGAGGCCACGGCTTTGTGGGTGGCCCAGTGTGAGTGGAGCTCTGCTGGACTTTCTGCAGCAGTTGCCAGGCTGCCACCTGCTAAAGAAGAGGATGTGTCACCCATACCTGCTGCTGGAATTTCTCCCTGGGCAGAGGTGAGGAAGGAAAAAAGCAGTGGGGGCAGGGACAGGACGGGTATCTCAGGCAGGGAAATGGAAATCTTCCAGAAGAGCACCCAGGGCCAGGACCATCCTGGCTGGCCTGCAGGCACCAAGTCGGCCAGCATGCTGTCACTCGTGTGGCTCTATGGCCCTTCCTCTAGGCTTTCAAGTCCTTGTATATATTCAGGTGTTTTACCTGGGACGGGTGGGAATAGTTCAGCAGCAACTGGCCTGGGGCTCAGCTCACGTTTACTCACAGATGCCTCGGCACGGTGCCCCAGCTTTGCAATGAGGACGCTTGTTGCGTGGGGGCTGCTGGCTGAATGGGAGACGATTCCCCACCACTGACCAACTTCAGAATTGTTTACAACTGGAGCAAGTGCCCTGATACGGTTTTCCTCTGTGTAACTGGTGGGTTCTGTGTTTTTTTTCTCTTTTTCGTTTTTGGTTCAAGGTAGATTTTATTCCTCTTTTTTGTATTTACAGATATAAGCATGGAAATAATTTATTCATATAAATACATGTATGTGCAGGGAATAATTGTTTTTTCTGTTTTATTTTTTAAATTTTACTTCTTTTTAATTTTGAATTTTATTTTATATTTTTATACAGCAGGTTCTTATTGGTTATCTATTTTATACATATAAATGTATACATGCCAATCCCAGTCTCTCAACTCCTCCCACCACCACCCCCCCAACAGCTTTCCCCCCTTGTTGTCCATACGTTTGTTGTCTACATCTGTTGCTCTATTTATGCCTTGCAAAATGGTTAATCTGTACAGTTTTTCTAGGTTCCACATATATGCATGAATATACAAGATTTGTTTTTCTCTTTCTGACTTACTTCACTCTGTATGACAGTCTCTAGATCCATCGACGTCTCTACAAATGACCCAATTTCATTCCTTTTCATGGCTGAGTAATATTCCATTTTATATATGTACCACAGCTTTATGCATTCGTCTGTCTGTGGGCATTTAGGTTGCTTCCATTACCTCGATATTGTAAATAGTGATGCAATGAACATTGCGGTGAATGACTCTTTTTGATTTATGGTTTTGTCTGGGTATATGTCCAGTACTGGGATTGCTGTATCATATGGTAATTCTATTGTTAGTTTCTTAAGAAATTCCATATTGTTCTCCATAATGAGTGTATCAATGTATATTCCCAACAATAGTGGAAGAGGGTTCCTTTTCTCCACACCCTTTCCAGCATTTTTTGTTTGTAGATTTTCAATGATGCCTATTCTACCAGGTGTGAGGTGATACCTCATTGTTGAATCCATTTCGTTGAGCAAGGGGTAGCTCTTGTCTATTACATATTTGGCTTATGGAACGGTATCTGTGCTAATTTCAAACTCTGCTTTTATGCAGCACCCCAACTCACCTTCCCCCTTAAGCAGGCATAAGTTGGTTTTCTAAACTTGAGACCCTGTTCTGTTTTGTAATTCAGTTCATGTGTAGCCAAGTTCACATTCTGTGTATTAGTGATACCTTATGATGTTTCTTTTTCTGTGTGACTTATTTCACTTAGAATCATCGTGCCTCAATGCACTCATTATGCTGGTACGGGCCTGGTGACATAGATTTCATTGCTGAGTGGTATTCTGTTGTACAGAAGTACCGCAACTTCTTTATCCATTATTTGCTCTCTGGGATATTAAACTTGTGCCGTAGAAGAGATTTCTGTAAAAAGAGCCATCCCAAATTTTGGGGTTGCTGTGTCTTTTTGATATTAATTTCCCTAAGCTATAGGACCATAAGTGGAAGTGCCCTAGGCTCTGTTGCTTTGTTTTTTAGATGTTTCAGGAAACACCATACACATCTCCCGAGTGTCTGTTGGCAATTTACATCCCGCCCATCAGCATAACAAGGCTCCCAGTTCTCCATGGCCTGTCCTGCCTTTCTGGGTTTTACACTTTTTTCAGATGGCCCTTTTGACCGGGGGGAAGTGAGACTTCATTGTAGTGCAGATTTCCTTTGCAAGCTTGCTTGGTTGGCCAAAAAGGGCGTATGCGTTTTTTCCTGAATATATTCAGGAAAAAACGCATACGCCCTTTTGGCACAGTGCATCATTGTGGACGTTCTGCCTCTTTTCCTATGCTTTCAATGCAATTCCAGTCTACCTCCTGAAATCGGTATCCTGCAATTCTGCCCCGCTTTCAAGTCCTCTTGGCAGCCTTACTTCAGTATATTTTTGGACGATAGCTGTCATTTATAACTATGCAGATTTGTGAATTACAGAGACCCTGAGCTCTTTCTTCAACTCGCTTTCTTTTGAGCTGGCCGCAACACCGCAGGATGGCTTCAGGCCCTAATCTGGTTCCGCCACGGCACGCTGAGCCTTTGGTTATTTCCTCTTCCTGGTGGGAAATGAGAGTTAAATTTGCCCGTCCAGACACCTCCAGCTAGTCTCTCATTGGTTCTCCCTATTCCTGTTCATCTTCCGCAGAAATTGCAAACTGGGCCAAACAGGAGGTTAAAGGCGCTGACTCTCCAAGTCGGGAGAGTGTTAGTAAAGGGTCTGGAATGTTGCACCCGAGTACCAGGGGAGGAAAACTGAGACATATTTGAACACGTCTCCCGTTCACACGGTTGATCATACGCGGGGTTCCACATGCATGTTTTAGCTGAAGGAAGAATACCTTAAACCTGGAGAGTTGAGACCCGTGTAATGGGTACCATGCAATATGACTTCAAAGGGTCTTCATTTGCTCACCGAACCTCTCCAATCCTATCACTGCTGCGTTCATGCCCCTGTACACATGCTTGATTCTCTTTCGGAGACATAGCAATCCATAGGTTTTAAGATACTTACTAGTCAGGTACATTCTTAGGCGTTTAATATGGGGTGTTGAGTCCATTTCGTTGAGCAAGGAGTAGCTCATGTCTATTCCATATTTGGCTTAAGTAACTTTATCTGTGCTCATTTCAATCTCTGGTTTTATGCAGCACCCCAACTCACCTTTACCCTTAAGCAAGCATAAGTTGGTTTTCTAAATTTGAGACCCTGTTCTGTTCTGTAATTCAGTTCCTGTGTAGCCAAGTTTCCATTCCGTGTATTACTGATATCTTATGATGTTTCTTTTTCTGTGTGACTTACTTCAGTTAGAATCATCATACCTGAATCCACTCATTGTGCTGCTAAGGGCCTGATGACACAGATTTCATTGCTGAGTGATATTGCTTTGTAAGTAAATACCACAACTTCTTTATCCATTTTTCACTTTCTGCGATGTTGAACTTGTACTGTAAACGAGGTTCTTGTAAACAGAGGTGTCCCAAACTTTGGGGTGGCTGTGTCTTTTTGATTTTAATTTCCCTAAGCTATAGGACCATAAGTGGCAGTGCCCTAGGCTCTGTTGCTTTGTTTTTTAGATGTTTCAGGAAACACCATACACTTCTCCCGAGTGTCTGTTGGCAATTTACATCCCGCCCATCAGCATAACAAGGCTCCCAGTTCTCCATGGCGTGTCCTGCCTTTCTGGATTTTATACTTTTTTCAGATGGCCCTTTTGACCGGGGGGAAGTGAGACTTCATTGTAGTGCAGATTTCTTTGAAAGCTTGCTTGGTTGGCCAAAAAGGGCGTATGCGTTTTTTCCTGAATATATTCAGGAAAAAACGCATACGCCCTTTTTGGCCAAGTGCATCATTGTGGACGTTCTGCCTCTTTTCCTATGCTTTCAATGCAATTCCAGTCTACCTCCTGAAATCGGTTTCCTGCAATTCTGCCCCGCTTTCAAGTCCTCTAGGCAGCCTTACTTCAATCTATTTTTGGACGATAGCTGTCATTTATAACTCTGCAGGTTTGTGAATTACAGTGCCCCTGAGCTCCTTTCTTCAACTCGCTTTCTTGTGACCTGGCCGCAACACCGCAGGATGGCTTCAGGCCCTAATCTGGTTCTGGCACGGCACGCTGAGCCTTTGGTTATTTCCTCCTCCTGGTGGGAAATGAGAGTTAAATTTGCCCGTCCAGACACCTCCAGCTAGCCTCTCATTGGTTCTCGCTATTCCTGTTCATCTTCCGCAGAAATTGCAAACTGGGCCAAACAGGAGGTTAAAGACGCTGACTCTCCAAGTGGGGAGAGTGTTAGTAAAGCGTCTGGAATGTTGCACCCGAGTACCAGGGGAGGAAAACTGAGACATATTTGAACACGTCTCCCGTTCACATGGTTGATCATACTTGGGTTCCACATGCATGTTTTAGCTGAAGGAAGAATACCTTAAACCTGGAGAGTTAAGACCCGTGTAATGGGTACCATGCAATATGACTTCAAAGGGTCTTCATTTGCTCACCGAACCTCTCCAATCCTATCACTGCTGCGTTTATGCCCCTGTACACATGCTTGATTCTCTTTCGGAGACATAGCAATCCATAGGTTTTAAGATACTTACTAGTCAGGTACATTCTTAGGCGTTTAATATGCGGTGTTGTGTCCATTTCGTTGAGCAAGGAGTAGCTCTTGTCTATTCCATATTTGACTTAAGGAACTTTATCTGTGCTCATTTCAATCTCTGGTTTTATGCAGCACCCCAACTCACCTTTACCCTTAAGCAAGCATAAGTTGGTTTTCTAAATTTGAGACCCTGTTCTGTTCTGTAATTCAGTTCCTGTGTAGCCAAGTTTACATTCCGTGTATTACTGATATCTTATGATGTTTCTTTTTCTGTGTGACTTACTTCAGTTAGAATCATCATACCTGAATCCACTCATTGTGCTGCTAAGGGCCTGATGACACAGATTTCATTGCTGAGTGATATTGCTTTGTAAGTAAATACCACAACTTCTTTATCCATTTTTCACTTTCTGCGATGTTGAACTTGTACTGTAAACGAGGATCTTGTAAACAGAGCCGTCCCAAACTTTGGGGTGGCTGTGTCTTTTTGATTTTAATTTCCCTAAGCTATAGGACCATAAGTGGAAGTGCCCTAGGCTCTGTTGCTTTGTTTTTTAGATGTTTCAGGAAACACCATACACTTCTCCCGAGTGGTTGTTGGCAATTTACATCCCGCCCATCAGCATAACAAGGCTCCCAGTTCTCCATGGCCTGTCCTGCCTTTCTGGATTTTACACTTTTTTCAGATGGCCCTTTTGACCGGGGGGAAGTGAGACTTCATTGTAGTGCAGATTTCCTTTGCAAGCTTGCTTGGTTGGCCAAAAAGGGCGTATGCGTTTTTTCCTGAATATATTCAGGAAAAAACGCATACGCCCTTTTTGGCCAAGTGCATCATTGTGGACGTTCTGCCTCTTTTCCTATGCTTTCAATGCAATTCCAGTCTACCTCCTGAAATCGGTTTCCTGCAATGCTGCCCCGCTTTCAAGTCCTCTTGGCAGCCTTACTTCAGTCTATTTTTGGACGATAGCTGTCATTTATAACTCTGCAGGTTTGTGAATTACAGTGCCCCTGAGCTCCTTTCTTCAACTCGCTTTCTTGTGACCTGGCCGCAACACCGCAGGATGGCTTCAGGCCCTAATCTGGTTCCGGCCCGGCATGCTGAGCCTTTGGTTAATTCCTCTTCCTGGTGGGAAATGAGAGTTAAATTTGCCCGTCCAGACACCTCCAGCTAGCCTCTCATTGGTTCTCGCTATTCCTGTTCATCTTCCGCAGAAATTGCAAACTGGGCCAAACAGGAGGTTAAAGGCGCTGACTCTCCAAGTGGGGAGAGTGTTACTAAAGCGTCTGGAATGTTGCACCCAAATACCAGGGGAGGAAAACTGAGACATATTTGAACACGTCTCCCGTTCACATGGTTGATCATACTTGGGTTCCACATGCATGTTTTAGCTGAAGGAAGAATACCTTAAACCTGGAGAGTTGAGACCCGTGGAATGGGTACCATGCAATATGACTTCAAAGGGTCTTCATTTGCTCACCGAACCTCTCCAATCCTATCACTGCTGCGTTTATGCCCCTGTACACATGCTTGATTCTCTTTTGGAGACATAGCAATCCATAGGTTTTAAGATACTTACAAGTCAGGTACATTCTTCGGCGTTTAATATGCGGTGTTGAGTCCATTTCGTTGAGCAAGGAGTAGCTCTTGTCTATTTCATATTTGACTTAAGGAACTTTATCTGTGCTCATTTCAATCTCTGGTTTTATGCAGCACCCCAACTCACCTTTACCCTTAAGCAAGCATAAGTTGGTTTTCTAAATTTGAGACCCTGTTCTGTTCTGTAATTCAGTTCCTGTGTAGCCAAGTTTACATTCCATGTATTACTGATATCTTATGATGTTTCTTTTTCTGTGTGACTTATTTCAGTTAGAATCATCATACCTGAATCCACTCATTGTGCTGCTAAGGGCCTGATGACATAGATTTCATTGCTGAGTGATATTGCTTTGTAAGTAAATACCACAACTTCTTTATCCATTTTTCACTTTCTGCGATGTTGAACTTGTACTGTAAACGAGGTTCTTGTAAACAGAGGCGTCCCAAACTTTGGGGTGGCTGTGTCTTTTTGATTTTAATTTCCCTAAGCTATAGGACCATAAGTGGCAGTGCCCTAGGCTCTGTTGCTTTGTTTTTTAGATGTTTCAGGAAACACCATACACTTCTCCCAAGTGTATGTTGGCAATTTACATCCCGCCCATCAGCATAACAAGGCTCCCAGTTCTCCATGGCCTGTCCTGCCTTTCTGGATTTTACACTTTTTTCAGATGGCCCTTTTGACCGGGGGGAAGTGAGACTTCATTGTAGTGCAGATTTCCTTTGCAAGCTTGCTGGGTTGGCCAAAAAGGGCGTATGCGTTTTTTCCTGAATATATTCAGGAAAAAACGCATACGCCCTTTTTGGCCAAGTGCATCATTGTGGACGTTCTGCCTCTTTTCCTATGCTTTCAATGCAATTCCAGTCTACCTCCTGAAATCGGTTTCCTGCAATTCTGCCCCGCTTTCAAGTCCTCTTGGCAGCCTTACTTCAGTCTATTTTTGGACGATAGCTGTCATTTATAACTCTGCAGGTTTGTGAATTACAGTGCCCCTGAGCTCCTTTCTTCAACTCGCTTTCTTGTGACCTGGCCGCAACACCACAGGATGGCTTCAGGCCCTAATCTGGTTCTGGACCGGCATGCTGAGCCTTTGGTTAATTCCTCTTCCTGGTGGGAAATGAGAGTTAAATTTGCCCGTCCAGACACCTCCAGCTAGTCTCTCATTGGTTCTCGCTATTCCTGTTCATCTTCCGCAGAAATTGCAAACTGGGCCAAACAGGAGGTTAAAGGCGCTGACTCTCCAAGTGGGGAGAGTGTTAGTAAAGCGTCTGGAATGTTGCACCCGAGTACCAGGGGAGGAAAACTGAGACATATTTGAACACGTCTCCCGTTCACATGGTTGATCATACTTGGGTTCCACATGCATGTTTTAGCTGAAGGAAGAATACCTTAAACCTGGAGAGTTGAGACCCGTGGAATGGGTACCATGCAATATGACTTCAAAGGGTCTTCATTTGCTCACCGAACCTCTCCAATCCTATCACTGCTGCGTTTATGCCCCTGTACACATGCTTGATTCTCTTTCGGAGTCATAGCAATCCATAGGTTTTACGATACTTACTAGTCAGGTACATTCTTAGGTGTTTAATATGCGGTGTTGAGTCAATTTCGTTGAGCAAGGAGTAGCTCTTGTCTATTCCATATTTGACTTAAGGAACTTTATCTGTGCTCATTTCAATCTCTGGTTTTATGCAGCACCCCAACTCACCTTTACCCTTAAGCAAGCATATGTTGGTTTTCTAAATTTGAGACCCTGTTCTGTTCTGTAATTCAGTTCCTGTGTAGCCAAGTTTACATTCCGTGTATTACTGATATCTTATGATGTTTCTTTTTCTGTGTGACTTATTTCAGTTTGAGTCATCATACCTGAATCCACTCATTGTGATGCTAAGGGCCTGATGACATAGATTTCATTGCTGAGTGATATTGCTTTGTAAGTAAATACCACAACTTCTTTATCCATTTTTCACTTTCTGCGATGTTGAACTTGTACTGTAAACGAGGTTCTTGTAAACAGAGCCGTTCCAAACTTTGGGGTGGCTGTGTCTTTTTGATTTTAATTTCCCTAAGCTATAGGACCATAAGTGGAAGTGCCCTAGGCTCTGTTGCTTTGTTTTTTAGATGTTTCAGGAAACACCATACACTTCTCCCGAGTGGTTGTTGGCAATTTACATCCCGCCCATCAGCATAACAAGGCTCCCAGTTCTCCATGGCCTGTCCTGCCTTTCTGGATTTTACACTTTTTTCAGATGGCCCTTTTGACCGGGGGGAAGTGAGACTTCATTGTAGTGCAGATTTCCTTTGCAAGCTTGCTTGGTTGGCCAAAAAGGGCGTATGCGTTTTTTCCTGAATATATTCGGGAAAAAACGCATACGCCCTTTTTGGCCAAGTGCATCATTGTGGACGTTCTGCCTCTTTTCCTATGCTTTCAATGCAATTCCAGTCTACCTCCTGAAATCGGTTTCCTGCAATTCTGCCCCGCTTTCAAGTCCTCTTGGCAGCCTTACTTCAGTCTATTTTTGGACGATAGCTGTCATTTATAACTCTGCAGGTTTGTGAATTACAGTGCCCCTGAGCTCCTTTCTTCAACTTGCTTTCTTGTGACCTGGCCGCAACACCGCAGGATGGCTTCAGGCCCTAATCTGGTTCCGGCACGGCACGCTGAGCCTTTGGTTATTTCCTCTTCCTGGTGGGAAATGAGAGTTAAATTTGCCCGTCCAGACACCTTCAGCTAGCCTCTCATTGGTTCTCGCTATTCCTGTTCATCTTCCGCAGAAATTGCAAACTGGGCCAAACAGGAGGTTAAAGGCGCTGACTCTCCAAGTGGGGAGAGTGTTAGTAAAGCGTCTGGAATGTTGCACCCGAGTACCAGGGGAGGAAAACTGAGACATATTTGAACACGTCTCCCGTTCACATGGTTGATCATACTTGGGTTCCACATGCATGTTTTAGCTGAAGGAAGAATACCTTAAACCTGGAGAGTTGAGACCCGTGGAATGGGTACCATGCAATATGACTTCAAAGGGTCTTCATTTGCTCACCGAACCTCTCCAATCCTATCACTGCTGCGTTTATGCCCCTGTACACATGCTTGATTCTCTTTCGGAGACATAGCAATCTATAGGTTTTACGATACTTACTAGTCAGGTACATTCTTAGGCGTTTAATATGCGGTGTTGAGTCCATTTCGTTGAGCAAGGAGTAGCTCTTGTCTATTCCATATTTGACTTAAGGAACTTTATCTGTGCTCATTTCAATCTCTGGTTTTATGCAGCACCCCAACTCACCTTTACCCTTAAGCAAGCATAAGTTGGTTTTCTAAATTTGAGACCCTGTTCTGTTCTGTAATTCAGTTCCTGTGTAGCCAAGTTTACATTCCGTATATTACTGATATCTTATGATGTTTCTTTTTCTGTGTGACTTATTTCAGTTAGAATCATCATACCTGAATCCACTCATTGTGATGCTAAGGGCCTGATGACATAGATTTCATTGCTGAGTGATATTGCTTTGTAAGTAAATACCACAACTTCTTTATCCATTTTTCACTTTCTGCGATGTTGAACTTGTACTGTAAACGAGGTTCTTGTAAACAGAGGTGTCCCAAACTTTGGGGTGGCTGTGTCTTTTTTATTTTAATTTCCCTAAGCTATAGGACCATAAGTGGCAGTGCCCTAGGCTCTGTTGCTTTGTTTTTTAGATGTTTCAGGAAACACCATACACTTCTCCCGAGTGTCTGTTGGCAATTTACATCCCGCCCATCAGTATAACAAGGCTCCCAGTTCTCAATGGCCTGTTGCCTTTCTGGATTTTACACTTTTTTCAGATGGCCCTTTTGACCGGGGGGAAGTGAGACTTCATTGTAGTGCAGATTTCCTTTGCAAGCTTGCTTGGCTGGCCAAAAAGGGCGTATGCGTTTTTTCCTGAATATATTCAGGAAAAAACGCATACGCCCTTTTTGGCCAAGTGCATCATTGTGGACGTTCTGCCTCTTTTCCTATGCTTTCAATGCAATTCCAGTCTACCTTCTGAAATTGGTTTCCTGCAATTCTGCCCCGCTTTCAAGTCCTCTTGGCAGCCTTACTTCAGTCTATTTTTGGACGATAGCTGTCATTTATAACTCTGCAGGTTTGTGAATTACAGTGCCCCTGAGCTCCTTTCTTCAACTCGATTTCTTGTGACCTGGCCGCAACACCGCAGGATGGCTTCAGGCCCTAATCTGGTTCCGGCCCGGCACGCTGAGCCTTTGGTTAATTCCTCTTCCTGGTGGGAAATGAGAGTTAAATTTGCCCGTCCAGACACCTCCAGCTTGCCTCTCATTGGTTCTCGCTATTCCTGTTCATCTTCCGCAGAAATTGCAAACTGGGCCAAGCAGGAGGTTAAAGGGACTGACTCTCCAAGTAGGGAGAGTGTTAGTAAAGCGTCTGGAATGTTGCACCCGAGTACCAGGGGAGGAAAACTGAGACATATTTGAACACGTCTCCCGATCACATGGTTGATCATACTCTAGGTTCCACATGCATGTTTTAGCTGAAGGAAGAATACCTTAAACCTGGGTAGTTGAAACCCGGGGAATGGGTACCATGCAATATGACTTCAAAGGGTCTTCATTTGCTCACCGAACCTCTCCAATCCTATCACTGCTGCGTTTATGCCCCTGTACACATGCTTGATTCTCTTTCGGAGACATAGCAATCCATAGGTTTTAAGATACTTACTAGTCAGGTACATTCTTAGGCGTTTAATATGGGGTGTTGAGTCCATTTCGTTGAGCAAGGAGTAGCTCTTGTCTATTCCATATTTGGCTTAAGGAACTTTATCTGTGCTCATTTCAATCTCTGGTTTTATGCAGCACCCCAACTCACCTTTACCCTTAAGCAAGAATAAGTTGGTTTTCTAAATTTGAGACCCTGTTCTGTTCTGTAATTCAGTTCCTGTGTAGCCAAGTTTCCATTCCGTGTATTACTGATATCTTATGATGTTTCTTTTTCTGTGTGACTTATTTCAGTTAGAATCATCATACCTGAATCCACTCATTGTGCTGCTAAGGGCCTGATGACACAGATTTCATTGCTGAGTGATATTGCTTTGTAAGTAAATACCACAACTTCTTTATACATTTTTCACTTTCTGCGATGTTGAACTTGTACTGTAAACGAGGTTCTTGTAAACAGAGCCGTTCCAAACTTTGGGGTGGCTGTGTCTTTTTGATTTTAATTTCCCTAAGCTATAGGACCATAAGTGGAAGTGCCCTAGGTTCTGTTGCTTTGTTTTTTAGATGTTTCAGGAAACACCATACACTTCTCCCGAGTGGTTGTTGGCAATTTACATCCCGCCCATCAGCATAACAAGGCTCTCAGTTCTCCATGGCCAGTCCTGCCTTTCTGGATTTTACACTTTTTACAGATGGCCCTTTTGACCAAGGGGAAGTGAGACTTCATTGTAGTGCAGATTTCCTTTGCAAGCTTGCTTGGTTGGCCAAAAAGGGCGTATGCGTTTTTTCCTGAATATATTCAGGAAAAAACGCATACGCCCTTTTTGGCCAAGTGCATCATTGTGGACGTTCTGCCTCTTTTCCTGTGCTTTCAATGCAATTCCAGTCTACCTCCTGAAATCGGTTTCCTGCAATTCTGCCCCGCTTTCAAGTCCTCTTGGCAGCCTTACTTCAGTCTATTTTTGGACGATAGCTGTCATTTATAACTCTGCAGGTTTGTGAATTATAGTGCCCCTGAGCTCCTTTCTTCAACTCGCTTTCTTTTGAGCTGGCCGCAACACCGCAGGATGGCTTCAGGCCTTAATCTGGTTCCGGTACGGCACGCTGAGCCTTTGGTTATTTCCTCTTCCTGGTGGGAAATGAGAGTTAAATTTGCCCGTCCAGACACCTCCAGCTAGCCTCTCATTGGTTCTCGCTATTCCTGTTCATCTTCCGCAGAAATTGCAAACTGGGCCAAACAGGAGGTTAAAGGGACTGACTCTCCAAGTGGGGAGAGTGTTAGTAAAGCGTCTGGAATGTTGCACCCGAGTACCAGGGGAGGAAAACTGAGACATATTTGAACACGTCTCCCGATCACATGGTTGATCATACTCTGGGTTCCACATGCATATTTTAGCTGAAGGAAGAATACCTAAAACCTCGGTAATTGAAACCCGTGGAATGGGTACCATGCAATATGACTTCAAAGGGTCTTCATTTGCTCACCGAACCTCTCCAATCCTATCACTGCTGCGTTTATGCCCCTGTACACATGCTTGATTCTCTTTCGGAGATATAGCAATCCATAGGTTTTAAGATACTTACTAGTCAGGTACATTCTTAGGCGTTTAATATGCGGTGTTGAGTCCATTTCGTTGAGCAAGGAGTAGCTCTTGTCTATTCCATATTTGGCTTAAGGAACTTTATCTGTGCTCATTTCAATCTCTGGTTTTATGCAGCACCCCAACTCACCTTTCCCCTTAAGCAAGCATAAGTTGGTTTTCTAAATTTGAGACCCTGTTCTGTTTTGGAATGCAGTTCCTGTGTAGCCAAGTTTACATTCCGTGTATTAGTGATATCTTATGATGTTTCTTTTTCTGTGTGACTTATTTCAGTTAGAATCATCGTACCTGAATCCACTCATTATGCTGCTACGGGCCTGATGACATAGATTTCATTGCTGAGTGATACTGCATTGTACGTAAGTACCACAAGTTCTTTATCCATTTTTCACTTTTTGTGATATTGAACTTGTACGGTAAACGAGGTTCTTGTAAACGGAGGCGTCCCAAACTTTGGGGTGGCTGTGTCTTTTTGATTTTAATTTCCCTAAGCTATAGGACCATAAGTGGAAATGCCCTACGTTCTGTTGCTTTGTTTTTTAGATGTTTCAGGAAACACCATACACTTCTCCCAAGTGTCTGTTGGCAATTTACATCCCGCCCATCAGCATAACAAGGCCGCCAGTTCTCCATGGCCTGTCCTGCCTTTCTGGATTTTACACTTTTTTCAGATGGCCCTTTTGACCGGGGGGAAGTGAGACTTCATTGTAGTGCAGATTTCCTTTGCAAGCTTGCTTGGTTGGCCAAAAAGGGCGTATGCGTTTTTTCCTGAATATATTCAGGAAAAAACGCATACGCCCTTTTTGGCCAAGTGCATCATTGTGGACGTTCTGCCTCTTTTCCTATGCTTTCAATGCAATTCCAGTCTACCTCCTGAAATCGGTTTCCTGCAATTCTGCCCCGCATTCAAGTCCTCTTGGCAGCCTTACTTCAGTCTATTTTTGGACGATAGCTGTCATTTATAACTCTGCAGGTTTGTGAATTACAGTGCCCCTGAGCTCCTTTCTTCAACTCGCTTTTTTTTGAGCTGGCCGCAACACCGCAGGTTGGCTTCAGGCCCTAATCTGGTTCCGGTACGGCACGCTGAGCCTTTGGTTATTTCCTCTTCCTGGTGAGAAATGAGAGTTAAATTTGCCCGTCCAGACACCTCCAGCTAGCCTCTCATTGGTTCTCGCTATTCCTGTTCATCTTCCGCAGAAATTGCAAACTGGGCCAAACAGGAGGTTAAAGGTGCTGACTCTCCAAGTGGGGAGAGTGTTAGTAAAGCGTCTGGAATGTTGCACCCGAGTACCAGGGGAGGAAAACTGAGACATATTTGAACACGTCTCCCGTTCACATGGTTGATCATACTTGGGTTCCACATGCATGTTTTAGCTGAAGGAAGAATACCTTAAACCTGGAGAGTTGAGACCCGTGGAATGGGTACCATGCAATATGACTTCAAAGGGTCTTCATTTGCTCACCGAACCTCTCCAATCCTATCACTGCTGCGTTTATGCCCCTGTACACATGCTTGATTCTCTTTCGGAGACATAGCAATCCATAGGTTTTACGATACTTACTAGTCAGGTACATTCTTAGGCGTTTAATATGCGGTTTTGAGTCCATTTCGTTGAGCAAGGAGTAGCTCTTGTCTATTCCATATTTGACTTAAGGAACTTCATCTGTGCTCATTTCAATCTCTGGTTTTATGCAGCACCCAAACTCACCTTTCCCCTTAAGCAAGCATAAGTTGGTTTTCTAAATTTGAGACCCTGTTCTGTTCTGTAATTCAGTTCCTGTGTAGCCAAGTTTACATTCCGTGTATTAGTGATATCTTATGATGTTTCTTTTTCTGTGTGACTTATTTCAGTTAGAATCATCATACCTGAATCCACTCATTGTGATGCTAAGGGCCTGATGACATAGATTTCATTGCTGAGTGATATTGCTTTGTAAGTAAATACCACAACTTCTTTATCCATTTTTCACTTTCTGCGATGTTGAACTTGTACTGTAAACGAGGTTCTTGTAAACAGAGGCGTCCCAAACATTGGGGTGGCTGTGTCTTTTTGATTTTAATTTCCCTAAGCTATAGGACCATAAGTGGCAGTGCCCTAGGCTCTGTTGCTTTGTTTTTTAGATGTTTCAGGAAACACCATACACTTCTCCCGAGTGGTTGTTGGCAATTTACATCCCGCCCATCAGCATAACAAGGCTCCCAGTTCTCCATGGCCTGTCCTGCCTTTCTGGATTTTACACTTTTTTCAGATGTCCCTTTTGACCGGGGGGAAGTGAGACTTCATTGTAGTGCAGATTTCCTTTGCAAGCTTGCTTGGTTGGCCAAAAAGGGCGTATGCGTTTTTTCCTGAATATATTCAGGAAAAAACGCATACGCCCTTTTTGGCCAAGTGCATCATTGTGGAGGTTCTGCCTCTTTTCCTATGCTTTCAATGCAATTCCAGTCTACCTCCTGAAATCGGTTTCCTGCAATGCTGCCCCGCTTTCAAGTCCTCTTGGCAGCCTTACTTCAGTCTATTTTTGGACGATAGCTGTCATTTATAACTCTGCAGGTTTGTGAATTACAGTGCCCCTGAGCTCCTTTCTTCAACTCGCTTTCTTGTGACCTGGCCGCAACACCGCAGGATGGCTTCAGGCCCTAATCTGGTTCCGGCCCGGCATGCTGAGCCTTTGGTTAATTCCTCTTCCTGGTGGGAAATGAGAGTTAAATTTGCCCGTCCAGACACCTCCAGCTAGCCTCTCATTGGTTCTCGCTATTCCTGTTCATCTTCCGCAGAAATTGCAAACTGGGCCAAACAGGAGGTTAAAGGCGCTGACTCTCCAAGTGGGGAGAGTGTTAGTAAAGCGTCTGGAATGTTGCACCCGAATACCAGGGGAGGAAAACTGAGACATATTTGAACACGTCTCCCGTTCACATGGTTGATCATACTTGGGTTCCACATGCATGTTTTAGCTGAAGGAAGAATACCTTAAACCTGGAGAGTTGAGACCCGTGTAATGGGTACCATGCAATATGACTTCAAAGGGTCTTCATTTGCTCACCGAACCTCTCCAATCCTATCACTGCTGCGTTTATACCCCTGTACACATGCTTGATTCTCTTTCGGAGACATAGCAATCCATAGGTTTTACGATACTTACTAGTCAGGTACATTCTTAGGCGTTTAATATGCGGTGTTGAGTCCATTTCGTTGAGCAAGGAGTAGCTCTTGTCTATTTCATATTTGACTTAAGGAACTTTATCTGTGCTCATTTCAATCTCTGGTTTTATGCAGCACCCCAACTCACCTTTACCCTTAAGCAAGCATAAGTTGGTTTTCTAAATTTGAGACCCTGTTCTGTTCTGTAATTCAGTTCCTGTGTAGCCAAGTTTACATTCCGTGTATTACTGATATCTTATGATGTTTCTTTTTCTGTGTGACTTATTTCAGATAGAATCATCATACCTGAATCCACTCATTGTGATGCTAAGGGCCTGATGACATAGATTTCATTGCTGAGTGATATTGCTTTGTAAGTAAATACCACAACTTCTTTATCCATTTTTCACTTTCTGCGATGTTGAACTTGTACTGTAAACGAGGTTCTTGTAAACAGAGGCGTCCCAAACTTTGGGGTGGCTGTGTCTTTTTGATTTTAATTTCCCTAAGCTATAGGACCATAAGTGGCAGTGCCCTAGGCTCTGTTGCTTTGTTTTTTAGATGTTTCAGGAAACACCATACACTTCTCCTGAGTGTCTGTTGGCAATTTACATCCCGCCCATCAGCATAACAAGGCTCCCAGTTCTCCATGGCCTGTCCTGCCTTTCTGGATTTTACACTTTTTTCAGATGGCCCTTTTGACCGGGGGGAAGTGAGACTTCATTGTAGTGCAGATTTCCTTTGCAATCTTGCTTGGTTGGCCAAAAAGGGCGTATGCGTTTTTTCCTGAATATATTCAGGAAAAAACGCATACGCCCTTTTTGGCCAAGTGCATCATTGTGGACGTTCTGCCTCTTTTCCTATGCTTTCAATGCAATTCCAGTCTACCTCCTGAAATCGGTTTCCTGCAATTCTGCCCCGCTTTCAAGTCCTCTTGGCAGCCTTACTTCAGTCTATTTTTGGACGATAGCTGTCATTTATAACTCTGCAGGTTTGTGAATTACAGTGCCCCTGAGCTCCTTTCTTCAACTCGCTTTCCTGTGACCTGGCCGCAACACCGCAGGATGGCTTCAGGCCCTAATCTGGTTCCGGCCCGGCATGCTGAGCCTTTGGTTAATTCCTCTTCCTGGTGGGAAATGAGAGTTAAATTTGCCCGTCCAGACACCTCCAGCTAGCCTCTCATTGGTTCTCGCTATTCCTGTTCATCTTCCGCAGAAATTGCAAACTGGGCCAAACAGGAGGTTAAAGGGACTGACTCTCCAAGTGGGGAGAGTGTTAGTAAAGTGTCTGGAATGTTGCACCCGAGTACCAGGGGAGGAAAACTGAGACATATTTGAACACGTCTCCCGATCACATGGTTGATCATACTCTAGGTTCCACATGCATGTTTTAGCTGAAGGAAGAATACCTTAAACCTGGGTAGTTGAAACCCGTGGAATGGGTACCATGCAATATGACTTCAAAGGGTCTTCATTTGCTCACCGAACCTCTCCAATCCTATCACTGCTGCGTTTATGCCCCTGTACACATGCTTGATTCTCTTTCGGAGACATAGCAATCCATAGGTTTTAAGATACTTACAAGTCAGGTACATTCTTAGGCGTTTAATATGCGGTGTTGAATCCATTTCTTTGAGCAAGGAGTAGCTCTTGTCTATTCCATATTTGGCTTAAGGAACTTTATCTGTGCTCATTTCAATCTCTGGTTTTATGCAGCACCCCAACTCACCTTTACCCTTAAGCAAGCATAAGTTGTTTTTCTAAATTTGAGACCCTGTTCTGTTCTGTAATTCAGTTCTTGTGTAGCCAAGTTTCCATTCCGTGTATTACTGATATCTTATGATGTTGCTTTTTCTGTGTGACTTATTTCAGTTAGAATCATCATACCTGAATCCACTCATTGTGCTGCTAAGGGCCTGATGACATAGATTTCATTGCTGAGTGATATTGCTTTGTAAGTGAATACCACAACTTCTTTATCCATTTTTCACTTTCTGCGATGTTGAACTTGTACTGTAAACGAGGTTCTTGTAAACAGAGTCGTTCCAAACTTTGGGGTGGCTGTGTCTTTTTGATTTTAATTTCCCTAAGCTATAGGACCATAAGTGGAAGTGCCCTAGGCTCTGTTGCTTTGTTTTTTAGATGTTTCAGGAAACACCATACACTTCTCCCAAGTGTCTGTTGGCAATTTACATCCCACCAATCAGCATAACAAGGCTCCCAGTTCTCCATGGCCTGTTGCCTTTCTGGATTTTACACTTTTTTCAGATGGCCCTTTTGACCGGGGGGAAGTGAGACTTCATTGTAGTGCAGATTTCCTTTGCAAGCTTGCTTGGTTGGCCAAAAAGGGCGTATGCGTTTTTTCCTGAATATATTCAGGAAAACACGCATACGCCCTTTTTGGCCAAGTGCATCATTGTGGACGTTCTGCCTCTTTTCCTATGCTTTCAATGCAATTCCAGTCTACCTCCTGAAATCGGTTTCCTGCAATTCTGCCCCGCTTTCAAGTCCTCTTGGCAGCCTTACTTCAGTCTATTTTTGGACGATAGCTGTCATTTATAACTCTGCAGGTTTGTGAATTACAGTGCCCCTGAGCTCCTTTCTTCAACTCGCTTTCTTTTGAGCTGGCCACAACACCGCAGGATGGCTTCAGGCCCTAATCTGGTTCCGGCACGGCACGCTGAGCCTTTGGTTAATTCCTCTTCCTGGTGGGAAATGAGAGTTAAATTTGCCCGTCCAGACACCTCCAGCTAGCCTCTCATTGGTTCTCGCTATTCCTGTTCATCTTCCGCAGAAATTGCAAACTGGGCCAAACAGGAGGTTAAAGGGACTGACTCTCCAAGTGGGGAGAGTGTTAGTAAAGCGTCTGGAATGTTGCACCCGAGTACCGTGGGAGGAAAACTGTGACATATTTGAACATGTCTCCCGATCACATGGTTGATCATACTCTAGGTTCCACATGCATGTTTTAGCTGAAGGAAGAATACCTTAAACCTGGGTAGTTGAAACCCGTGGAATGGGTACCATGCAATATGACTTCAAAGGGTCTTCATTTGCTCACCGAACCTCTCCAATCCTATCACTGCTGCGTTTATGCCCCTGTACACATGCTTGATTCTCTTTCGGAGACATAGCAATCCATAAGTTTTAAGATACTTACAAGTCAGGTACATTCTTAGGCGTTTAATATGCGGTGTT
Source organism: Delphinus delphis (assembly GCF_949987515.2). Classification (NCBI taxonomy): domain Eukaryota; kingdom Metazoa; phylum Chordata; class Mammalia; order Artiodactyla; family Delphinidae; genus Delphinus; species Delphinus delphis. The sequence goes on along the minus strand of NW_027192895.1, from coordinate 225,968 downwards.
GAGTCCATTTCGTTGAGCAAGGAGTAGCTCTTGTCTATTCCATATTTGGCTTAAGGAACTTTATCTGTGCTCATTTCAATCTCTGGTTTTATGCAGCACCCCAACTCACCTTTACCCTTAAGCAAGCATAAGTTGTTTTTCTAAATTTGAGACCCTGTTCTGTTCTGTAATTCAGTTCCTGTGTAGCCAAGTTTGCATTCCGTGTATTACTGATATCTTATGATGTTTCTTTTTCTGTGTGACTTATTTCAGTTAGAATCATCATACCTGAATCCACTCATTGTGCTGCTAAGGGCCTTATGACATAGATTTCATTGCTGAGTGATATTGCTTTGTAAGTGAATACCACAACTTCTTTATCCATTTTTCACTTTCTGCGATGTTGAACTTGTACTGTAAACGAGGTTCTTGTAAACAGAGCCGTTCCAAACTTTGGGGTGGCTGTGTCTTTTAGATTTTAATTTCCCTAAGCTATAGGACCATAAGTGGAAGTGCCCTAGGTTCTGTTGCTTTGTTTTTTAGATGTTTCAGGAAACACCATACACTTCTCCCGAGTGGTTGTTGGCAATTTACATCCCGCCCATCAGCATAACAAGGCTCCCAGTTCTCCATGGCCTGTCCTGCCTTTCTGGATTTTACACTTTTTTCAGATGGCCCTTTTGACCGGGGGGAAGTGAGACTTCATTGTAGTGCAGATTTCCTTTGCAAGCTTGCTTGGTTGGCCAAAAAGGGCGTATGCGTTTTTTCCTGAATATATTCAGGAAAAAACGCATACGCCCTTTTTGGCCAAGTGCATCATTGTGGACGTTCTGCCTCTTTTCCTATGCTTTCAAAGCAATTCCAGTCTACCTCCTGAAATCGGTTTCCTGCAATTCTGCCCCGCTTTCAAGTCCTCTTGGCAGCCTTACTTCAGTCTATTTTTGGACGATAGCTGTCATTTATAACTCTGCAGGTTTGTGAATTACAGTGCCCCTGAGCTCCTTTCTTCAACTTGCTTTCTTGTGACCTGGCCACAACACCGCAGGATGGCTTCAGGCCCTAATCTGGTTCCGGCACGGCACGCTGAGCCTTTGGTTATTTCCTCTTCCTGGTGGGAAATGAGAGTTAAATTTGCCCGTCCAGACACCTCCAGCTAGCCTCTCATTGGTTCTCGCTATTCCTGTTCATCTTCCGCAGAAATTGCAAACTGGGCCAAACAGGAGGTTAAAGGCGCTGACTCTCCAAGTGGGGAGAGTGTTAGTAAAGCGTCTGGAATGTTGCACCCGAGTACCAGGGGAGGAAAACTGAGACATATTTGAACACGTCTCCCGTTCACATGGTTGATCATACTTGGGTTCCACATGCATGTTTTAGCTGAAGGAAGAATACCTTAAACCTGGAGAGTTGAGACCCGTGGAATGGGTACCATGCAATATGACTTCAAAGGGTCTTCATTTGCTCACCAAACCTCTCCAATCCTATCACTGCTGCGTTTATGCCCCTGTACACATGCTTGATTCTCTTTCGGAGACATAGCAATCCATAGGTTTTACGATACTTACTAGTCAGGTACATTCTTAGGCGTTTAATATGCGGTGTTGAGTCCATTTCGTTGAGCAAGGAGTAGCTCTTGTCTATTCCATATTTGGCTTAAGGAACTTTATCTGTGCTCATTTCAATCTCTGGTTTTATGCAGCACCCCAACTCACCTTTCCCCTTAAGCAAGCATAAGTTGTTTTTCTAAATTTGAGACCCTCTTCTGTTCTGTAATTCAGTTCCTGTGTAGCCAAGGTTCCATTCCGTGTATTACTGATATCTTATGATGTTTCTTTTTCTGTGTGACTTATTTCAGTTAGAATCATCATACCTGAATCCACTCATTGTGCTGCTAAGGGCCTGATGACATAGATTTCATTGCTGAGTGATATTGCTTTGTAAGTGAATACCACAACTTCTTTATCCATTTTTCACTTTCTGCGATGTTGAACTTGTACTGTAAACGAGGTTCTTGTAAACAGAGCCGTTCCAAACTTTGGGGTGGCTGTGTCTTTTAGATTTTAATTTCCCTAAGCTATAGGACCATAAGTGGAAGTGCCCTAGGTTCTGTTGCTTTGTTTTTTAGATGTTTCAGGAAACACCATACACTTCTCCCGAGTGGTTGTTGGCAATTTACATCCCGCCCATCAGCATAACAAGGCTCCCAGTTCTCCATGGCCTGTCCTGCCTTTCTGGATTTTACACTTTTTTCAGATGTCCCTTTTGACCGGGGGGAAGTGAGACTTCATTGTAGTGCAGATTTCCTTTGCAAGCTTGCTTGGTTGGCCAAAAAGGGCGTATGCGTTTTTTCCTGAATATATTCAGGAAAAAACGCATACGCCCTTTTTGGCCAAGTGCATCATTGTGGACGTTCTGCCTCTTTTCCTATGCTTTCAATGCAATTCCAGTCTACCTCCTGAAATCGGTTTCCTGCAATTCTGCCCCGCTTTCAAGTCCTCTTGGCAGCCTTACTTCAGTCTATTTTTGGACGATAGCTGTCATTTATAACTCTGCAGGTTTGTGAATTACAGTGCCCCTGAGCTCCTTTCTTCAACTTGCTTTCTTGTGACCTGGCCACAACACCGCAGGATGGCTTCAGGCCCTAATCTGGTTCCGGCACGGCACGCTGAGCCTTTGGTTATTTCCTCTTCCTGGTGGGAAATGAGAGTTAAATTTGCCCGTCCAGACACCTCCAGCTAGCCTCTCATTGGTTCTCGCTATTCCTGTTCATCTTCCGCAGAAATTGCAAACTGGGCCAAACAGGAGGTTAAAGGCGCTGACTCTCCAAGTGGGGAGAGTGTTAGTAAAGCGTCTGGAATGTTGCACCCGAGTACCAGGGGAGGAAAACTGAGACATATTTGAACACGTCTCCCGTTCACATGGTTGATCATACTTGGGTTCCACATGCATGTTTTAGCTGAAGGAAGAATACCTTAAACCTGGAGAGTTGAGACCCGTGGAATGGGTACCATGCAATATGACTTCAAAGGGTCTTCATTTGCTCACCAAACCTCTCCAATCCTATCACTGCTGCGTTTATGCCCCTGTACACATGCTTGATTCTCTTTCGGAGACATAGCAATCCATAGGTTTTACGATACTTACTAGTCAGGTACATTCTTAGGCGTTTAATATGCGGTGTTGAGTCCATTTCGTTGAGCAAGGAGTAGCTCTTGTCTATTCCATATTTGGCTTAAGGAACTTTATCTGTGCTCATTTCAATCTCTGGTTTTATGCAGCACCCCAACTCACCTTTCCCCTTAAGCAAGCATAAGTTGTTTTTCTAAATTTGAGACCCTCTTCTGTTCTGTAATTCAGTTCCTGTGTAGCCAAGGTTCCATTCCGTGTATTACTGATATCTTATGATGTTTCTTTTTCTGTGTGACTTATTTCAGTTAGAATCATCATACCTGAATCCACTCATTGTGCTGCTAAGGGCCTGATGACATAGATTTCATTGCTGAGTGATATTGCTTTGTAAGTGAATACCACAACTTCTTTATCCATTTTTCACTTTCTGCGATGTTGAACTTGTACTGTAAACGAGGTTCTTGTAAACAGAGCCGTTCCAAACTTTGGGGTGGCTGTGTCTTTTAGATTTTAATTTCCCTAAGCTATAGGACCATAAGTGGAAGTGCCCTAGGTTCTGTTGCTTTGTTTTTTAGATGTTTCAGGAAACACCATACACTTCTCCCGAGTGGTTGTTGGCAATTTACATCCCGCCCATCAGCATAACAAGGCTCCCAGTTCTCCATGGCCTGTCCTGCCTTTCTGGATTTTACACTTTTTTCAGATGTCCCTTTTGACCGGGGGGAAGTGAGACTTCATTGTAGTGCAGATTTCCTTTGCAAGCTTGCTTGGTTGGCCAAAAAGGGCGTATGCGTTTTTTCCTGAATATATTCAGGAAAAAACGCATACGCCCTTTTTGGCCAAGTGCATCATTGTGGACGTTCTGCCTCTTTTCCTATGCTTTCAATGCAATTCCAGTCTACCTCCTGAAATCGGTTTCCTGCAATTCTGCCCCGCTTTCAAGTCCTCTTGGCAGCCTTACTTCAGTCTATTTTTGGACGATAGCTGTCATTTATAACTCTGCAGGTTTGTGAATTACAGTGCCCCTGAGCTCCTTTCTTCAACTTGCTTTCTTGTGACCTGGCCACAACACCGCAGGATGGCTTCAGGCCCTAATCTGGTTCCGGCACGGCACGCTGAGCCTTTGGTTATTTCCTCTTCCTGGTGGGAAATGAGAGTTAAATTTGCCCGTCCAGACACCTCCAGCTAGCCTCTCATTGGTTCTCGCTATTCCTGTTCATCTTCCGCAGAAATTGCAAACTGGGCCAAACAGGAGGTTAAAGGCGCTGACTCTCCAAGTGGGGAGAGTGTTAGTAAAGCGTCTGGAATGTTGCACCCGAGTACCAGGGGAGGAAAACTGAGACATATTTGAACACGTCTCCCGTTCACATGGTTGATCATACTTGGGTTCCACATGCATGTTTTAGCTGAAGGAAGAATACCTTAAACCTGGAGAGTTGAGACCCGTGGAATGGGTACCATGCAATATGACTTCAAAGGGTCTTCATTTGCTCACCAAACCTCTCCAATCCTATCACTGCTGCGTTTATGCCCCTGTACACATGCTTGATTCTCTTTCGGAGACATAGCAATCCATAGGTTTTACGATACTTACTAGTCAGGTACATTCTTAGGCGTTTAATATGCGGTGTTGAGTCCATTTCGTTGAGCAAGGAGTAGCTCTTGTCTATTCCATATTTGGCTTAAGGAACTTTATCTGTGCTCATTTCAATCTCTGGTTTTATGCAGCACCCCAACTCACCTTTCCCCTTAAGCAAGCATAAGTTGTTTTTCTAAATTTGAGACCCTCTTCTGTTCTGTAATTCAGTTCCTGTGTAGCCAAGGTTCCATTCCGTGTATTACTGATATCTTATGATGTTTCTTTTTCTGTGTGACTTATTTCAGTTAGAATCATCATACCTGAATCCACTCATTGTGCTGCTAAGGGCCTGATGACATAGATTTCATTGCTGAGTGATATTGCTTTGTAAGTGAATACCACAACTTCTTTATCCATTTTTCACTTTCTGCGATGTTGAACTTGTACTGTAAACGAGGTTCTTGTAAACAGAGCTGTTCCAAACTTTGGGGTGGCTGTGTCTTTTTGATTTTAATTTCCCTAAGCTATAGGACCATAAGTGGAAGTGCCCTAGGCTCTGTTGCTTTGTTTTTTAGATGTTTCAGGAAACACCATACACTTCTCCCAAGTGTCTGTTGGCAATTTACATCCCGCCCATCAGCATAACAAGGCTCCCAGTTCTCAATGGCCTGTTGCCTTTCTGGATTTTACACTTTTTTCAGATGGCCCTTTTGACCGGGGGGAAGTGAGACTTCATTGTAGTGCAGATTTCCTTTGCAAGCTTGCTTGGTTGGCCAAAAAGGGCGTATGCGTTTTTTCCTGAATATATTCAGGAAAAAACGCATACGCCCTTTTTGGCCAAGTGCATCATTGTGGACGTTCTGCCTCTTTTCCTATGCTTTCAATGCAATTCCAGTCTACCTTCTGAAATTGGTTTCCTGCAATTCTGCCCCGCTTTCAAGTCCTCTTGGCAGCCTTACTTCAGTCTATTTTTGGACGATAGCTGTCATTTATAACTCTGCAGGTTTGTGAATTACAGTGCCCCTGAGCTCCTTTCTTCAACTCGATTTCTTGTGACCTGGCCGCAACACCGCAGGATGGCTTCAGGCCCTAATCTGGTTCCGGCCCGGCACGCTGAGCCTTTGGTTAATTCCTCTTCCTGGTGGGAAATGAGAGTTAAATTTGCCCGTCCAGACACCTCCAGCTAGCCTCTCATTGGTTCTCGCTATTCCTGTTCATCTTCCGCAGAAATTGCAAACTGGGCCAAACAGGAGGTTAAAGGGACTGACTCTCCAAGTGGGGAGAGTGTTAGTAAAGCGTCTGGAATGTTGCACCCGAGTACCAGGGGAGGAAAACTGAGACATATTTGAACACGTCTCCCGATCACATGGTTGATCATACTCTAGGTTCCACATGCATGTTTTAGCTGAAGGAAGAATACCTTAAACCTGGGTAGTTGAAACCCGTGGAATGGGTACCATGCAATATGACTTAAAAGGGTCTTCATTTGCTCACCGAACCTCTCCAATCCTATCACTGCTGCGTTTATGCCCCTGTACACATGCTTGATTCTCTTTCGGAGACATAGCAATCCATAGGTTTTAAGATACTTACTAGTCAGGTACATTCTTAGGCGTTTAATATGGGGTGTTGAGTCCATTTCGTTGAGCAAGGAGTAGCTCTTGTCTATTCCATATTTGGCTTAAGGAACTTTATCTGTGCTCATTTCAATCTCTGGTTTTATGCAGCACCCCAACTCACCTTTACCCTTAAGCAAGAATAAGTTGGTTTTCTAAATTTGAGACCCTGTTCTGTTCTGTAATTCAGTTCCTGTGTAGCCAAGTTTCCATTCCGTGTATTACTGATATCTTATGATGTTTCTTTTTCTGTGTGACTTATTTCAGTTAGAATCATCATACCTGAATCCACTCATTGTGCTGCTAAGGGCCTGATGACACAGATTTCATTGCTGAGTGATATTGCTTTGTAAGTAAATACCACAACTTCTTTATCCATTTTTCACTTTCTGCGATGTTGAACTTGTACTGTAAACGAGGTTCTTGTAAACAGAGCCGTTCCAAACTTTGGGGTGGCTGTGTCTTTTTGATTTTAATTTCCCTAAGCTATAGGACCATAAGTGGAAGTGCCCTAGGTTCTGTTGCTTTGTTTTTTAGATGTTTCAGGAAACACCATACACTTCTCCCGAGTGGTTGTTGGCAATTTACATCCCGCCCATCAGCATAACAAGGCTCCCAGTTCTCCATGGCCTGTCCTGCCTTTCTGGATTTTACACTTTTTTCAGATGGCCCTTTTGACCGGGGGGAAGTGAGACTTCATTGTAGTGCAGATTTCCTTTGCAAGCTTGCTTGGTTGGCCAAAAAGGGCGTATGCGTTTTTTCCTGAATATATTCAGGAAAAAACGCATACGCCCTTTTTGGCCAAGTGCATCATTGTGGACGTTCTGCCTCTTTTCCTATGCTTTCAATGCAATTCCAGTCTACCTCCTGAAATCGGTTTCCTGCAATTCTGCCCCGCTTTCAAGTCCTCTTGGCAGCCTTACTTCAGTCTATTTTTGGACGATAGCTGTCATTTATAACTCTGCAGGTTTGTGAATTACAGTGCCCCTGAGCTCCTTTCTTCAACTTGCTTTCTTGTGACCTGGCCGCAACACCGCAGGATGGCTTCAGGCCCTAATCTGGTTCCGGCACGGCACGCTGAGCCTTTGGTTATTTCCTCTTCCTGGTGGGAAATGAGAGTTAAATTTGCCCGTCCAGACACCTCCAGCTAGTCTCTCATTGGTTCTCGCTATTCCTGTTCATCTTCCGCAGAATTTGCAAACTGGGCCAAACAGGAGGTTAAAGGCGCTGACTCGCCAAGTGGGGAGAGTGTTAGTAAAGCGTCTGGAATGTTGCACCCGAGTACCAGGGGAGGAAAACTGAGACATATTTGAACACGTCTCCCGTTCACATGGTTGATCATACTTGGGTTCCACATGCATGTTTTAGCTGAAGGAAGAATACCTTAAACCTGGAGAGTTGAGACCCGTGGAATGGGTACCATGCAATATGACTTCAAAGGGTCTTCATTTGCTCACCGAACCTCTCCAATCCTATCACTGCTGCGTTTATGCCCCTGTACACATGCTTGATTCTCTTTTGGAGACATAGCAATCCATAGGTTTTACGATACTTACTAGTCAGGTACATTCTTAGGCGTTTAATATGCGGTGTTGAGTCAATTTCGTTGAGCAAGGAGTAGCTCTTGTCTATTCCATATTTGACTTAAGGAACTTTATCTGTGCTCATTTCAATCTCTGGTTTTATGCAGCACCCCAACTCACCTTTACCCTTAAGCAAGCATAAGTTGGTTTTCTAAATTTGAGACCCTGTTCTGTTCTGTAATTCAGTTCCTGTGTAGCCAAGTTTACATTCCGTGTATTACTGATATCTTATGATGTTTCTTTTTCTGTGTGACTTATTTCAGTTAGAGTCATCATACCTGAATCCACTCATTGTGATGCTAAGGGCCTGATGAGATAGATTTCATTGCTGAGTGATATTGCTTTGTAAGTAAATACCACAACTTCTTTATCCATTTTTCACTTTCTGCGATGTTGAACTTGTACTGTAAACGAGGTTCTTGTAAACAGAGGCGTCCCAAACTTTGGGGTGGCTGTGTCTTTTTGATTTTAATTTCCCTAAGCTATAGGACCATAAGTGGCAGTGCCCTAGGCTCTGTTGCTTTGTTTTTTAGATGTTTCAGGAAACACCATACACTTCTCCCGAGTGTCTGTTGGCAATTTACATCCCGCCCATCAGCATAACAAGGCTCCCAGTTCTCCATGGCCTGTCCTGCCTTTCTGGATTTTACACTTTTTTCAGATGGCCCTTTTGACCGGGGGGAAGTGAGACTTCATTGTAGTGCAGATTTCCTTTGCAAGCTTGCTTGGTTGGCCAAAAAGGGCGTATGCGTTTTTTCCTGAATATATTCAGGAAAAAACGCATACGCCCTTTTTAGCCAAGTGCATCATTGTGGACGTTCTGCCTCTTTTCCTATGCTTTCAATGCAATTCCAGTCTACCTCCTGAAATCGGTTTCCTGCAATTCTGCCCCGCTTTCAAGTCCTCTTGGCAGCCTTTCTTCAGTCTATTTTTGGACGATAGCTGTCATTTATAACTCTGCAGGTTTGTGAATTACAGTGTCCCTGAGCTCCTTTCTTCAACTCGCTTTCTTGTGACCTGGCCGCAACACCGCAGGATGGCTTCAGGCCCTAATCTGGTTCCGGCCCGGCACGCTGAGCCTTTGGTTAATTCCTCTTCCTGGTGGGAAATGAGAGTTAAATTTGCCCGTCCAGACACCTCCAGCTAGTCTCTCATTGGTTCTCGCTATTCCTGTTCATCTTCCGCAGAAATTGCAAACTGGGCCAAACAGGAGGTTAAAGGGACTGACTCTCCAAGTGGGGAGAGTGTTAGTAAAGCGTCTGGAATGTTGCACCCGAGTACCAGGGGAGGAAAACTGAGACATATTTGAACACGTCTCCCGATCACATGGTTGATCATACTCTAGGTTCCACATGCATGTTTTAGCTGAAGGAGGAATACCTTAAACCTGGGTAGTTGAAACCCGTGGAATGGGTACCATGCAATATGACTTCAAAGGGTCTTCATTTGCTCACCGAACCTCTCCAGTCCTATCACTGCTGCGTTTATGCCCCTGTACACATGCTTGATTCTCTTTCGGAGACATAGCAATCCATAGGTTTTAAGATACTTACAAGTCAGGTACATTCTTAGGCGTTTAATATGCGGTGTTGAGTCCATTTCGTTGAGCAAGGAGTAGCTCTTGTCTATTCCATATTTGGCTTAAGGAACTTTATCTGTGCTCATTTCAATCTCTGGTTTTATGCAGCACCCCAACTCACCTTTACCCTTAAGCAAGCATAAGTTGGTTTTCTAAATTTGAGACCCTGTTCTGTTCTGTAATTCAGTTCCTGTGTAGCCAAGGTTCCATTCCGTGTATTACTGATATCTTATGATGTTTCTTTTTCTGTGTGACTTATTTCAGTTAGAATCATCATACCTGAATCCACTCATTGTGCTGCTAAGGGCCTGATGACACAGATTTCATTGCTGAGTGATATTGCTTTGTAAGTAAATACCACAACTTCTTTATCCATTTTTCACTTTCTGCGATGTTGAACTTGTACTGTAAACGAGGTTCTTGTAAACAGAGCCGTTCCAAACTTTGGGGTGGCTGTGTCTTTTTGATTTTAATTTCCCTAAGCTATAGGACCATAAGTGGCAGTGCCCTAGGTTCTGTTGCTTTGTTTTTTAGATGTTTCAGGAAACACCATACACTTCTCCCGAGTGGTTGTTGGCAATTTACATCCCGCCCATCAGCATAACAAGTCTCCCAATTCTCCATGGCGTGTCCTGCCTTTCTGGATTTTACACTTTTTTCAGATGGCCCTTTTGACCGGGGGGAAGTGAGACTTCATTGTAGTGCAGATTTCCTTTGCAAGCTTGCTTGGTTGGCCAAAAAGGGCGTATGCGTTTTTTCCTGAATATATTCAGGAAAAAACGCATACGCCCTTTTTGGCCAAGTGCATCATTGTGGACGTTCTGCCTCTTTTCCTATGCTTTCAATGCAATTCCAGTCTACCTCCTGAAATCGGTTTCCTGCAATTCTGCCCCGCTTTCAAGTCCTCTTGGCAGCCTTACTTCAGTCTATTTTTGGACGATAGCTGTCATTTATAACTCTGCAGGTTTGTGAATTACAGTGCCCCTGAGCTCCTTTCTTCAACTTGCTTTCTTGTGACCTGGCCGCAACACCGCAGGATGGCTTCAGGCCCTAATCTGGTTCCGGCACGGCACGCTGAGCCTTTGGTTATTTCCTCTTCCTGGTGGGAAATGAGAGTTAAATTTGCCCGTCCAGACACCTCCAGCTAGTCTCTCATTGGTTCTCGCTATTCCTGTTCATCTTCCGCAGAATTTGCAAACTGGGCCAAACAGGAGGTTAAAGGCGCTGACTCTCCAAGTGGGGAGAGTGTTAGTAAAGCGTCTGGAATGTTGCACCCAAGTACCAGGGGAGGAAAACTGAGACATATTTGAACACGTCTCCCGTTCACATGGTTGATCATACTTGGGTTCCACATGCATGTTTTAGCTGAAGGAAGAATACCTTAAACCTGGAGAGTTGAGACCCGTGGAATGGGTACCATGCAATATGACTTCAAAGGGTCTTCATTTGCTCACCGAACCTCTCCAATCCTATCACTGCTGCGTTTATGCCCCTGTACACATGCTTGATTCTCTTTTGGAGACATAGCAATCCATAGGTTTTACGATACTTACTAGTCAGGTACATTCTTAGGCGTTTAATATGCGGTGTTGAGTCAATTTCGTTGAGCAAGGAGTAGCTCTTGTCTATTCCATATTTGACTTAAGGAACTTTATCTGTGCTCATTTCAATCTCTGGTTTTATGCAGCACCCCAACTCACCTTTACCCTTAAGCAAGCATAAGTTGTTTTTCTAAATTTGAGACCCTCTTCTGTTCTGTAATTCAGTTCCTGTGTAGCCAAGTTTACATTCCGTGTATTACTGATATCTTATGATGTTTCTTTTTCTGTGTGACTTATTTCAGTTAGAGTCATCATACCTGAATCCACTCATTGTGATGCTAAGGGCCTGATGACATAGATTTCATTGCTGAGTGATATTGCTTTGTAAGTAAATACCACAACTTCTTTATCCATTTTTCACTTTCTGCGATGTTGAACTTGTACTGTAAACGAGGTTCTTGTAAACAGAGGCGTCCCAAACTTTGGGGTGGCTGTGTCTTTTTGATTTTAATTTCCCTAAGCTATAGGACCATAAGTGGCAGTGCCCTAGGCTCTGTTGCTTTGTTTTTTAGATGTTTCAGGAAACACCATACACTTCTCCCGAGTGTCTGTTGGCAATTTACATCCCGCCCATCAGCATAACAAGGCTCCCAGTTCTCCATGGCCTGTCCTGCCTTTCTGGATTTTACACTTTTTTCAGATGGCCCTTTTGACCGGGGGGAAGTGAGACTTCATTGTAGTGCAGATTTCCTTTGCAAGCTTGCTTGGTTGGCCAAAAAGGGCGTATGCGTTTTTTCCTGAATATATTCAGGAAAAAACGCATACGCCCTTTTTGGCCAAGTGCATCATTGTGGAAGTTCTGCCTCTTTTCCTATGCTTTCAATGCAATTCCAGTCTACCTCCTGAAATCGGTTTCCTGCAATTCTGCCCCGCTTTCAAGTCCTCTTGGCAGCCTTTCTTCAGTCTATTTTTGGACGATAGCTGTCATTTATAACTCTGCAGGTTTGTGAATTACAGTGTCCCTGAGCTCCTTTCTTCAACTCGCTTTCTTGTGACCTGGCCGCAACACCGCAGGATGGCTTCAGGCCCTAATCTGGTTCCGGCCCGGCACGCTGAGCCTTTGGTTAATTCCTCTTCCTGGTGGGAAATGAGAGTTAAATTTGCCCGTCCAGACACCTCCAGCTAGTCTCTCATTGGTTCTCGCTATTCCTGTTCATCTTCCGCAGAAATTGCAAACTGGGCCAAACAGGAGGTTAAAGGGACTGACTCTCCAAGTGGGGAGAGTGTTAGTAAAGCGTCTGGAATGTTGCACCCGAGTACCAGGGGAGGAAAACTGAGACATATTTGAACACGTCTCCCGATCACATGGTTGATCATACTCTAGGTTCCACATGCATGTTTTAGCTGAAGGAGGAATACCTTAAACCTGGGTAGTTGAAACCCGTGGAATGGGTACCATGCAATATGACTTCAAAGGGTCTTCATTTGCTCACCGAACCTCTCCAGTCCTATCACTGCTGCGTTTATGCCCCTGTACACATGCTTGATTCTCTTTCGGAGACATAGCAATCCATAGGTTTTAAGATACTTACAAGTCAGGTACATTCTTAGGCGTTTAATATGCGGTGTTGAGTCCATTTCGTTGAGCAAGGAGTAGCTCTTGTCTATTCCATATTTGGCTTAAGGAACTTTATCTGTGCTCATTTCAATCTCTGATTTTATGCAGCACCCCAACTCACCTTTACCCTTAAGCAAGCATAAGTTGTTTTTCTAAATTTGAGACCCTGTTCTGTTCTGTAATTCAGTTCCTGTGTAGCCAAGTTTCCATTCCATGTATTACTGATATCTTATGATGTTTCTTTTTCTGTGTGACTTATTTCAGTTAGAATCATCATACCTGAATCCACTCATTGTGCTGCTAAGGGCCTGATGACATAGATTTCATTGCTGAGTGATATTGCTTTGTAAGTGAATACCACAACTTCTTTATCCATTTTTCACTTTCTGCGATGTTGAACTTGTACTGTAAAGGAGGTTCTTGTAAACAGAGCCGTTCCAAACTTTGGGGTGGCTGTGTCTTTTTGATTTTAATTTCCCTAAGCTATAGGACCATAAGTGGAAGTGCCCTAGGCTCTGTTGCTTTGTTTTTTAGATGTTTCAGGAAACACCATACACTTCTCCCAAGTGTCTGTTGGCAATTTACATCCCGCCCATCAGCATAACAAGGCTCCCAGTTCTCCATGGCCTGTTGCCTTTCTGGATTTTACACTTTTTTCAGATGGCCCTTTTGACCGGGGGGAAGTGAGACTTCATTGTAGTGCAGATTTCCTTTGCAAACTTGCTTGGTTGGCCAAAAAGGGCGTATGCGTTTTTTCCTGAATATATTCAGGAAAAAACGCATACGCCCTGTTTGGCCAAGTGCATCATTGTGGACGTTCTGCCTCTTTTCCTATGCTTTCAATGCAATTCCAGTCTACCTTCTGAAATCGGTTTCCTGCAATTCTGCCCCGCTTTCAAGTCCTCTTGGCAGCCTTACTTCAGTCTATTTTTGGACGATAGCTGTCATTTATAACTCTGCAGGTTTGTGAATTACAGTGTCCCTGAGCTCCTTTCTTCAACTCGCTTTCTTGTGACCTGGCCGCAACACCGCAGGATGGCTTCAGGCCCTAATCTGGTTCCGGCCTGGCACGCTGAGCCTTTGGTTAATTCCTCTTCCTGGTGGGAAATGAGAGTTAAATTTGCCCGTCCAGACACCTCCAGCTAGCCTCTCATTGGTTCTCGCTATTCCTGTTCATCTTCCGCAGAAATTGCAAACTGGGCCAAACAGGAGGTTAAAGGGACTGACTCTCCAAGTGGGGAGAGTGTTAGTAAAGCGTCTGGAATGTTGCACCCGAGTACCAGGGGAGGAAAACTGAGACATATTTGAACACGTCTCCCGATCACATGGTTGATCATACTCTAGGTTCCACATGCATGTTTTAGCTGAAGGAAGAATACCTTAAACCTGGGTAGTTGAAACCCGTGGAATGGGTACCATGCAATATGACTTCAAAGGGTCTTCATTTGCTCACCGAACCTCTCCAATCCTATCACTGCTGCGTTTATGCCCCTGTACACATGCTTGATTCTCTTTCGGAGACATAGCAATCCATAGGTTTTACGATACTTACTAGTCAGGTACATTCTTAGGCGTTTAATATGTGGTGTTGAGTCCATTTCGTTGAGCAAGGAGTAGCTCTTGTCTATTCCATATTTGACTTAAGGAACTTTATCTGTGCTCATTTCAATCTCTGGTTTTATGCAGCACCCCAACTCACCTTTACCCTTAAGCAAGCATAAGTTGGTTTTCTAAATTTGAGACCCTGTTCTGTTCTGTAATTCAGTTCCTGTGTAGCCAAGTTTACATTCCGTGTATTACTGATATCTTATGATGTTTCTTTTTCTGTGTGACTTATTTCAGTTAGAATCATCATACCTGAATCCACTCATTGTGCTGCTAAGGGCCTGATGACATAGATTTCATTGCTGAGTGATATTGCTTTGTAAGTGAATACCACAACTTCTTTATCCATTTTTCACTTTCTGCGATGTTGAACTTGTACTGTAAACGAGGTTCTTGTAAACAGAGCCGTTCCAAACTTTGGGGTGGCTGTGTCTTTTTGATTTTAATTTCCCTAAGCTATAGGACCATAAGTGGAAGTGCCCTAGGCTCTGTTGCTTTGTTTTTTAGATGTTTCAGGAAACACCATACACTTCTCCCAAGTGTCTGTTGGCAATTTACATCCCGCCCATCAGCATAACAAGGCTCCCAGTTCTCAATGGCCTGTTGCCTTTCTGGATTTTACACTTTTTTCAGATGGCCCTTTTGACCGGGGGGAAGTGAGACTTCATTGTAGTGCAGATTTCCTTTGCAAGCTTGCTTGGTTGGCCAAAAAGGGCGTATGCGTTTTTTCCTGAATATATTCAGGAAAAAACGCATACGCCCTTTTTGGCCAAGTGCATCATTGTGGACGTTCTGCCTCTTTTCCTATGCTTTCAATGCAATTCCAGTCTACCTCCTGAAATCGGTTTCCTGCAATTCTGCCCCGCTTTCAAGTCCTCTTGGCAGCCTTACTTCAGTCTATTTTTGGACGATAGCTGTCATTTATAACTCTGCAGGTTTGTGAATTACAGTGCCCCTGAGCTCCTTTCTTCAACTCGCTTTCTTGTGACCTGGCCGCAACACCGCAGGATGGCTTCAGGCCCTAATCTGGTTCCGGCCCGGCACGCTGAGCCTTTGGTTATTTCCTCTTCCTGGTGGGAAATGAGAGTTAAATTTGCCCGTCCAGACACCTCCAGCTAGCCTCTCATTGGTTCTCGCTATTCCTGTTCATCTTCCGCAGAAATTGCAAACTGGGCCAAACAGGAGGTTAAAGGCGCTGACTCTCCAAGTGGGGAGAGTGTTAGTAAAGCGTCTGGAATGTTGCACCCGAGTACCAGGGGAGGAAAACTGAGACATATTTGAACACGTCTCCCGTTCACATGGTTGATCATACTTGGGTTCCACATGCATGTTTTAGCTGAAGGAAGAATACGTTAAACCTGGAGAGTTGAGACCCGTGGAATGGGTACCATGCAATATGACTTCAAAGGGTCTTCATTTGCTCACCGAACCTCTCCAATCCTATCACTGCTGCGTTTATGCCCCTGTACACATGCTTGATTCTCTTTCGGAGACATAGCAATCCATAGGTTTTAAGATACTTACTAGTCAGGTACATTCTTAGGCGTTTAATATGCGGTGTTGAGTCCATTTCGTTGAGCAAGGAGTAGCTCTTGTCTATTCCATATTTGGCTTAAGGAACTTTATCTGTGCTCATTTCAATCTCTGGTTTTATGCAGCACCCCAACTCACCTTTACCCTTAAGCAAGCATAAGTTGGTTTTCTAAATTTGAGTCCCTGTTCTGTTCTGTAATTCAGTTCCTGTGTAGCCAAGTTTACATTCCGTGTATTACTGATACCTTATGATGTTTCTTTTTCTGTGTGACTTATTTCAGTTAGAATCATCATACCTGAATCCACTCATTGTGCTGCTAAGGGCCTGATGACACAGATTTCATTGCTGAGTGATATTGCTTTGTAAGTAAATACCACAACTTCTTTATCCATTTTTCACTTTCTGCGATGTTGAACTTGTACTGTAAACGAGGTTCTTGTAAACAGAGCCGTTCCAAACTTTGGGGTGGCTGTGTCTTTTTGATTTTAATTTCCCTAAGCTATAGGACCATAAGTGGAAGTGCCCTAGGCTCTGTTGCTTTGTTTTTTAGATGTTTCAGGAAACACCATACACTTCTCCCAAGTGTCTGTTGGCAATTTACATCCCGCCCATCAGCATAACAAGGCTCCCAGTTCTCAATGGCCTGTTGCCTTTCTGGATTTTACACTTTTTTCAGATGGCCCTTTTGACCGGGGGGAAGTGAGACTTCATTGTAGTGCAGATTTCCTTTGCAAGCTTGCTTGGTTGGCCAAAAAGGGCGTATGCGTTTTTTCCTGAATATATTCAGGAAAAAACGCATACGCCCTTTTTGGCCAAGTGCATCATTGTGGACGTTCTGCCTCTTTTCCTATGCTTTCAATGCAATTCCAGTCTACCTCCTGAAATCGGTTTCCTGCAATTCTGCCCCGCTTTCAAGTCCTCTTGGCAGCCTTACTTCAGTCTATTTTTGGACGATAGCTGTCATTTATAACTCTGCAGGTTTGTGAATTACAGTGCCCCTGAGCTCCTTTCTTCAACTCGCTTTCTTGTGACCTGGCCGCAACACCGCAGGATGGCTTCAGGCCCTAATCTGGTTCCGGCCCGGCACGCTGAGCCTTTGGTTATTTCCTCTTCCTGGTGGGAAATGAGAGTTAAATTTGCCCGTCCAGACACCTCCAGCTAGCCTCTCATTGGTTCTCGCTATTCCTGTTCATCTTCCGCAGAAATTGCAAACTGGGCCAAACAGGAGGTTAAAGGCGCTGACTCTCCAAGTGGGGAGAGTGTTAGTAAAGCGTCTGGAATGTTGCACCCGAGTACCAGGGGAGGAAAACTGAGACATATTTGAACACGTCTCCCGTTCACATGGTTGATCATACTTGGGTTCCACATGCATGTTTTAGCTGAAGGAAGAATACCTAAAACCTGGGTAGTTGAAACCCGTGGAATGGGTACCATGCAATATGACTTCAAAGGGTCTTCATTTGCTCACCGAACCTCTCCAATCCTATCACTGCTGCGTTTATGCCCCTGTACACATGCTTGATTCTCTTTCGGAGACATACCAATCCATAGGTTTTAAGATACTTACTAGTCAGGTACATTCTTAGGCGTTTAATATGCGGTGTTGAGTCCATTTCGTTGAGCAAGGAGTAGCTCTTGTCTATTCCATATTTGGCTTAAGGAACTTTATCTGTGCTCATTTCAATCTCTGGTTTTATGCAGCACCCCAACTCACCTTTACCCTTAAGCAAGCATAAGTTGGTTTTCTAAATTTGAGACCCTGTTCTGTTCTGTAATTCAGTTCCTGTGTAGCCAAGTTTACATTCCGTGTATTACTGATATCTTATGATGTTTCTTTTTCTGTGTGACTTATTTCAGTTAGAATCATCATACCTGAATCCACTCATTGTGCTGCTAAGGGCCTGATGACATAGAATTCATTGCTGAGTGATATTGCTTTGTAAGTAAATACCACAACTTCTTTATCCATTTTTCACTTTCTGCGATGTTGAACTTGTACGGTAAACGAGGTTCTTGTAAACAGAGGAGTCCCAAACTTTGGGGTGGCTGTGTCTTTTTTATTTTAATTTCCCTAAGCTATAGGACCATAAGTGGCAGTGCCCTAGGCTCTGTTGCTTTGTTTTTTAGATGTTTCAGGAAACACCATACACTTCTCCCGAGTGTCTGTTGGCAATTTACATCCCGCCCATCAGCATAACAAGGCTCCCAGTTCTCCATGGCCTGTCCTGCCTTTCTGGATTTTACACTTTTTTCATATGGCCCTTTTGACCGGGGGGAAGTGAGACTTCATTGTAGTGCAGATTTCCTTTGCAAGCTTGCTGGGTTGGCCAAAAAGGGCGTATGCGTTTTTTCCTGAATATATTCAGGAAAAAACGCATACGCCCTTTTTGGCCAAGTGCATCATTGTGGACGTTCTGCCTCTTTTCCTATGCTTTCAATGCAGTTCCAGTCTACCTCCTGAAATCGGTTTCCTGCAATTCTGCCCCGCTTTCAAGTCCTCTTGGCAGCCTTACTTCAGTCTATTTTTGGACGATAGCTGTCATTTATAACTCTGCAGGTTTGTGAATTACAGTGCCCCTGAGCTCCTTTCTTCAACTCGCTTTCTTGTGACCTGGCCGCAACACCGCAGGATGGCTTCAGGCCCTAATCTGGTTCCGGCCCGGCCTGCTGAGCCTTTGGTTAATTCCTCTTCCTGGTGGGAAATGAGAGTTAAATTTGCCCGTCCAGACACCTCCAGCTAGCCTCTAATTGGTTCTCGCTATTCCTGTTCATCTTCCGCAGAAATTGCAAACTGGGCCAAACAGGAGGTTAAAGGGACTGACTCTCCAAGTGGGGAGAGTGTTAGTAAAGCGTCTGGAATGTTGCACCCGAGTACCAGGGGAGGAAAACTGAGACATATTTGAACACGTCTCCCGATCACATGGTTGATCATACTCTAGGTTCCACATGCATGTTTTAGCTGAAGGAAGAATACCTTAAACCTAGGTAGTTGAAAGCCGTGGAATGGGTACCATGCAATATGACTTCAAAGGGTCTTCATTTGCTCACCGAACCTCTCCAATCCTATCACTGCTGCGTTTATGCCCCTGTACACATGCTTGATTCTCTTTCGGAGACATAGCAATCATTGGTTTTTAAGACAATTACTAGTCAGGTACATTCTTAGGCGTTTAATATGCGGTGTTGAGTCCATTTCGTTGAGCAAGGAGTAGCTCTTGTCTATTCCATATTTGACTTAAGGAACTTTATCTGTGCTCATTTCAATCTCTGGTTTTATGCAGCACCCCAACTCACCTTTACCCTTAAGCAAGCATAAGTTGGTTTTCTAAATTTGAGACCCTGTTCTGTTCTGTAATTCAGTTCCTGTGTAGCCAAGTTTACATTCTGTGTATTACTGATATCTTATGATGTTTCTTTTTCTGTGTGACTTATTTCAGTTAGAATCATCATACCTGAATCCACTCATTGTGCTGCTAAGGGCCTGATGACATAGAATTCATTGCTGAGTGATATTGCTTTGTAAGTAAATACCACAACTTCTTTATCCATTTTTCACTTTCTGCGATGTTGAACTTGTACTGTAAACGAGGTTCTTGTAAACAGAGCCGTTCCAAACTTTGGGGTGGCTGTGTCTTTTTGATTTTAATTTCCCTAAGCTATAAGACCATAAGTGGAAGTGCCCTAGGTTCTGTTGCTTTGTTTTTTAGATGTTTCAGGAAACACCATATACTTCTCCCGAGTGGTTGTTGGCAATTTACATCCCGCCCATCAGCATAACAAGGCTCCCAGTTGTCCATGGCCTGTCCTGCCTTTCTGGATTTTACACTTTTTTCAGATGGCCCTTTTGACCGGGGGGAAGTGAGACTTCATTGTAGTGCAGATTTCCTTTGCAAGCTTGCTTGGTTGGCCAAAAAGGGCGTATGCGTTTTTTCCTGAATATATTCAGGAAAAAACGCATACGCCCTTTTTGGCCAAGTGCATCATTGTGGACGTTCTGCCTCTTTTCCTATGCTTTCAATGCAATTCCAGTCTACCTCCTGAAATCGGTTTCCTGCAATTCTGCCCCGCTTTCAAGTCCTCTTGGCAGCCTTACTTCAATGTATTTTTGGACGATAGCTGTCATTTATAACTCTGCAGGTTTGTGAATTACAGTGCCCCTGGGCTCCTTTCTTCAACTCGCTTTCTTTTGAGCTGGCCGCAACACCGCAGGATGGCTTCAGGCCCTAATCTGGTTCCGGTACGGCACGCTGAGCCTTTGGTTATTTCCTCTTCCTGGTGGGAAATGAGAGTTAAATTTGCCCGTCCAGACACCTCCAGCTAGCCTCTCATTGGTTCTCGCTATTCCTGTTCATCTTCCGCAGAAATTGCAAACTGGGCCAAACAGGAGGTTAAAGGGACTGACTCTCCAAGTGGGGAGAGTGTTAGTAAAGCGTCTGGAATGTTGCACCCGAGTACCAGGGGAGGAAAACTGAGACATATT
Source organism: Delphinus delphis (assembly GCF_949987515.2). Classification (NCBI taxonomy): domain Eukaryota; kingdom Metazoa; phylum Chordata; class Mammalia; order Artiodactyla; family Delphinidae; genus Delphinus; species Delphinus delphis. The sequence goes on along the minus strand of NW_027192895.1, from coordinate 205,728 downwards.
TGAACACGTCTCCCGTTCACATGGTTGATCATACTTGGGTTCCACATGCATGTTTTAGCTGAAGGAAGAATACCTTAAACCTGGAGAGTTGAGACCCCTGTAATGGGTACCATGCAATATGACTTCAAAGGGTCTTCATTTGCTCACCAAACCTCTCCAATCCTATCACTGCTGCGTTTATTCCCCTGTACACACGCTTGATTCGCTTTTGGAGACATAGCAATCCATAGGTTTTAAGATACTTACTAGTCAGGTACATTCTTTGGGGTTTAATATGGGGTTTTGAGTCCATTTCGTTGAGCAAGGAGTAGCTCTTGTCTATTCCATATTTGGCTTAAGGAACTTTATCTGTGCTCATTTCAATCTCTGGTTTTATGCAGCACCCCAACTCACCTTTCTCCTTAAGCAAGCATAAGTTGGTTTTCTAAATTTGAGTCCCTGTTCTGTTCTGGAATGCAGTTCCTGTGTAGCCAAGTTTACATTCCGTGTATTAGTGATATCTTATGATGTTTCTTTTTCTGTGTGACTTATTTCAGTTAGAATCATCCTACCTGAATCCACTCATTATGCTGCTATAGGCCTGATGACATAGATTTCATTGCTGAGTGATACTGCATTGTACGTAAGTACCACAAGTTCTTTATCCATTTTTCACGTTCTGCGATGTTGAACTTGTACTGTAAACGAGGTTCTTGTAAACAGAGGCGTTCCAAACTTTGGGGTGGCTGTGTCTTTTTGATTTTAATTTCCCTAAGCTATAGGACCATAAGTGGCAGTGCCCTAGGCTCTGTTGCTTTGTTTTTTAGATGTTTCAGGAAACACCATACACTTCTCCCTAGTGGTTGTTGGCAATTTACATCCCGCCCATCAGCATAACAAGGCTCCCAGTTCTCCATGGCCTGTCCTGCCTTTCTGGATTTTACACTCTTTTCAGATGGCCCTTTTGACCGGGGGGAAGTGAGACTTCATTGTAGTGCAGATTTCCTTTGCAAGCTTGCTTGGTTGGCCAAAACGGGCGTATGCGTTTTTTCCTGAATATATTCAGGAAAAAACGCATAGGCCCTTTTCGGCCAAGTGCATCATTATGGACGTTCTGCCTCTTTTCCTATGCTTTCAATGCAATTCCAGTCTACCTCCTGAAATCGGTTTCCTGCAATTCTGCCCCGCTTTCAAGTCCTCTTGGCAGCCTTACTTCAGTCTATTTTTCGACGATAGCTGTCATTTATAACTCTGCAGGTTTGTGAATTACAGTGCCCCTGAGCTCCTTTCTTCAACTCGCTTTCTTTTGAGCTGGCCGCAACACCGCAGGATGGCTTCAGGCCCTAATCTGGTTCCAGAACGGCACGCTGAGCCTTTGGTTATTTCCTCTTCCTGGTGAGAAATGAGAGTTAAATTTGCCCGTCCAGACACCTCCAGCTAGCCTCTCATTGGTTCTCGCTATTCCTGTTCATCTTCTGCAGAAATTGCAAACTGGGCCAAACAGGAGGTTAAAGGGGCTGACTCTCCAAGTGGGGAGAGTGTTAGTAAAGCGTCTGGAATGTTGCACCCGAGTACCAGGGGAGGAAAACTGAGACATATTTGAACACGTCTCCCGTTCACATGGTTGATCATACTTGGGTTCCACATGCATGTTTTAGCTGAAGGAAGAATACCTTAAACCTGGAGAGTTGAGACCCGTGTAATGGGTACCATGCAATATGACTTCAAAGCGTCTTCATTTGCTCACCGAACATCTCCAATCCTATCACTGCTGCGTTTATGCCCATGTACACATGCTTGATTCTCTTTTGGAGACATAGCAATCCATAGGTTTTCCGATACTTACTAATGAGGTACATTCTTAGGCGTTTAATATGCGGTGTTGAGTCCATTTCGTTGAGCAAGGAGTAGCTCTTGTCTATTCCATATTTGACTTAAGGAACTTTATCTGTGCTCATTTCAATCACTGGTTTTATGCAGCACCCCAACTCACCTTTCGCCTTAAGCAAGCATAAGTTGTTTTTCTAAATTTGAGACCCTGTTCTGTTCTGTAATTCAGTTCCTGTGTAGCCAAGTTTACATTCCGTGTATTACTGATATCTTATGATGTTTCTTTTCTGTGTGACTTATTTCAGTTAGAATCATCGTACCTGAATCCACTCATTGTGCTGCTATGGGCCTGATGACACAGATTTCATTGCTGAGTGATATTGCTTTGTAAGTAAATACCACAACTTCTTTATCCATTTTTCACTTTCTGCGATGTTGAACTTGTACTGTAAACGAGGTTCTTGTAAACAGAGCCGTTCTAAAGTTTGGGGTGGCTGTGTCTATTTGATTTTAATTTCCCTAAGGTATAGGACCATAAGTGGAAGTGCCCTAGGCTCTGTTGCTTTGTTTTTTAGATGTTTCAGGAAACACCATACACTTCTCCCGAGTGTCTGTTGGCAATTTACATCCCGCCCATCAGCATAACAAGGCTCCCAGTTCTCCATGGCCTGTTGCCTTTCTGGATTTTACACTTTTTTCAGATGGCCCTTTTGACCGGGGGGAAGTGAGACTTCATTGTAGTGCAGATTTCCTTTGCAAGCTTGCTTGGTTGGCCAAAAAGGGCGTATGCGTTTTTTCCTGAATATATTCAGGAAAAAACGCATACGCCCTTTTTGGCCAAGTGCATCATTGTGGACGTTCTGCCTCTTTTCCTATGCTTTCAATGCAATTCCAGTCTACCTCCTGAAATCGGTTTCCTGAAATTCTGCCCCGCTTTCAAGTCCTCTTGGCAGCCTTACTTCAGTATATTTTTGGAAGATAGCTGTCATTTATAACTCTGCAGGTTTGTGAATTACAGTGCCCCTGAGCTCCTTTCTTCAACTCGCTTTCTTGTGACCTGGCCGCAACACCGCAGGATGTCTTCAGGCCCTAATCTGGTTCCGGTACGGCACGCTGAGCCTTTGGTTATTTCCTCTTCCTGGTGGGAAATGAGAGTTAAATTTGCCCGTCCAGACACCTCCAGCTAGCCTCTCATTGGTTCTCGCTATGCCTGTTCATCTTCCGCAGAAATTGCAAACTGGGCCAAACAGGAGGTTAAAGGCGCTGACTCTCCAAGTGGGGAGAGTGTTAGTAAAGCTTCTGGAATGTTGCACCCGAGTACCAGGGGAGGAAAACTGAGACATATTTGAACACGTCTCCCGTTCACATGGTTGATCATACTCTGAGTTCCACATGCATGTTTTAGCTGAAGGAAGAATACCTTAAACCTGGAGAGTTGAGACCCGTGGAATGGGTACCATGCAATATGACTTCAAAGGGTCTTCATTTGCTCACCGAACCTCTCCAATCCTATCACTGCTGCGTTTATGCCCCTGTACACATGCTTGATTCTCTTTCGGAGACATAGCAATCCATAGGTTTTAAGATACTTACTAGTCAGGTACATTCTTAGGCGTTTAATATGCGGTGTTGAGTCCATTTCGTTGAGCAAGGAGTAACTCTTGTCTATTCCATATTTCGCTTAAGGAACTTTATCTGTGCTCATTTCAATCTCTGGTTTTATGCAGCACCCCAACTCACCTTTACCCTTAAGCAAGCATAAGTTGGTTTTCTAAATTTGAGTCCCTGTTCTGTTCTGTAATTCAGTTCCTGTGTAGCCAAGTTTACATTCCGTGTATTACTGATATCTTATGATGTTTCTTTTCTGTGTGACTTATTTCAGTTAGAATCATCATAGCTGAATCCACTCATTGTGCTGCTATGGGCCTGATGACACAGATTTCATTGCTGAGTGATATTGCTTTGTAAGTAAATACCACAACTTCTTTATCCATTTTTCACTTTCTGCGATGTTGAACTTGTAGTGTAAACGAGGTTCTTGTAAACAGAGCCGTTCCAAACTTTGGGGTGGCTGTGTCTTTTTGATTTTAATTTCCCTAAGCTATAGGACCATAAGTGGAAGTGCCCTAGGTTCTGTTGCTTTGTTTTTTAGATGTTTCAGGAAACACCATACACTTCTCCTGAGTGGTTGTTGGCAATTTACATCCCGCCCATCAGCATAACAAGGCTCCCAGTTCTCCATGGCCTGTCCTGCCTTTCTGGATTTTACACTCTTTTCAGATGGCCCTTTTGACCGGGGGGAAGTGAGACTTCATTGTAGTGCAGATTTCCTTTGCAAGCTTGCTTGGTTGGCCAAAAAGGGCGTATGCGTTTTTTCCTGAATATATTCAGGAAAAAACGCATACGCCCTTTTTGGCCAAGTGCATCATTGTGGACGTTCTGCCTCTTTTCCTATGCTTGAAATGCAATTCCAGTCTACCTCCTGAAATCGGTTTCCTGCAATTCTGCCCCGCTTTCAAGTCCTCTTGGCAGCCTTACTTCAGTCTATTTTTGGACGATAGCTGTCATTTATAACTCTGCAGGTTTGTGAATTACAGTGCCCCTGAGCTCCTTTCTTCAACTCGCATTCTTGTGACCTGGCCGCAACACCGCAGCATGGCTTCAGGCCCTAATCTGGTTCCGGCACGGCACGCTGAGCCTTTGGTTATTTCCTCTTCCTGGTGGGAAATGAGAGTTAAATTTGCCCGTCCAGACACCTCCAGCTAGCCTCTCATTGGTTCTCGCTATTCCTGTTCATCTTCCGCAGAAATTGCAAACTGTGCCAAACAGGAGGTTAAAGGCGCTGACTCTCCAGGTGGGGAGAGTGTTAGTAAAGCGTCTGGAATGTTGCACCCGAGTACCAGGGGAGGAAAACTGAGACATATTTGAACACGTTTCCCAATCACATGGTTGATCATACTCTGGGTTCCACATGCATATTTTAGCTGAAGGAAGAATACCTAAAACCTGGGTAGTTGAAACCCGTGGAATGGGTACCATGCAATAAGATTTCAAAGGGTCTTCATTTGCTCACCGAACCTCTCCAATCCTATCACTGCTGCGTTTATGCCCCTGTACACATGCTTGATTCTCTTTCGGAGACATACCAATCCATAGGTTTTAAGATACTTATTAGTCAGGTACATTCTTAGGCGTTTAATATGCGGTGTTGAGTCCATTTCGTTGAGCAAGGAGTAGCTCTTGTCTATTCCATATTTGGCTTAAGGAACTTTATCTGTGCTCATTTCAATCTCTGGTTTTATGCAGCACCCCAACTCACCTTTCCCCTTAAGCAAGCATAAGTTAGTTTTCTAAATTTGAGACCCTGTTCTGTTCTGTAATTCAGTTCCTGTGTAGCCAAGTTTACATTCCGTGTATTACTGATATCTTATGATGTTTCTTTTTCTGTGTGACTTATTTCAGTTAGAATCATCATACCTGAATCCACTCATTGTGCTGCTACGGGCCTGATGACATAGATTTCATTGCTGAGTGATATTGCTTTGTAAGTAAATACCACAACTTCTTTATCCATTTTTCACTTTCTGCGATGTTGAACTTGTACTGTAAACGAGGTTCTTGTAAACAGAGGCGTCCCAAACTTTGGGGTGGCTGTGTCTTTTTGATTTTAATTTCCCTAAGCTATAGGACCATAAGTGGCAGTGCCCTAGGCTCTGTTGCTTTGTTTTTTAGATGTTTCAGGAAACACCATACACTTCTCCTGAGTGTCTGTTGGTAATTTACATCCCGCCCATCAGCATAACAGGGCTCCCAGTTCTCCATGGCCTGTCCTGCCTTTCTGGATTTTACACTTTTTTCAGATGGCCCTTTTGACCGGAGGGAAGTGAGACTTCATTGTAGTGCAGATTTCCTTTGCAAGCTTGCTTGGTTGGCCAAAAAGGGCGTATGCGTTTTTTCCTGAATATATTCAGGAAAAAACGCATACGCCCTTTTTGGCCAAGTGCATCATTGTGGACGTTCTGCCTCTTTTCCTATGCTTTCAATGCAATTCCAGTCTACCTCCTGAAATCGGTTTCCTGCAATTCTGCCCCGCTTTCAAGTCCTCTTGGCAGCCTTACTTCAGTCTATTTTTGGACGATAGCTGTCATTTATAACTCTGCAGGTTTGTGAATTACAGTGCCCCTGAGCTCCTTTCTTCAACTCGCTTTCTTTTGAGCTGGCCGCAACACCGCAGGATGTCTTAAGGCCCTAATCTGGTTCCGGCACGGCACGCTGAGCCTTTGGTTAATTCCTCTTCCTGGTGGGAAATGAGAGTTAAATTTGCCCATCCAGACACCTCCAGCTAGTCTCTCATTTGTTCTCGCTATTCCTGTTCATCTTCCACAGAAATTGCAAACTGGGCCAAACAGGAGGTTAAAGGGACTGACTCTCCAAGTCGGGAGAGTGTTAGTAAAGCATCTGGAATGTTGCACCCGAGTACCAGGGTACGAAAACTGAGATATATTTGAACACGTCTCCCGATCACATGGTTGATCATACTCTGGGTTCCACATGCATATTTTAGCTGAAGGAAGAATACCTTAAACCTGGGTAGTTGAAACCCGTGGAATGGGTACCATGCAATATGACTTCAAAGGCTCTTCATTTGCTCACCGAACATCTCCAATCCTATCACTGCTGCATTTATGCCCCTGTACACATGCTTGATTCTCTTTCGGAGACATAGCAATCCATAGGTTTTAAGATACTTACTAGTCAGGTACATTCTTAGGCGTTTAATATGCGGTGTTGAGTCCATTTCGTTGAGCAAGGAGTAGCTCTTGTCTATTCCATATTTGGCTTAAGGAACTTTATCTGTGCTCATTTCAATCTCTGGTTTTATGCAGCACCCCAACTCACCTTTCCCCTTAAGCAAGCATAAGTTGGTTTTCTAAATTTGAGACCCTGTTCTGTTCTGTAATTCAGTTCCTGTGTAGCCAAGTTTCCATTCCGTGTATTACTGATATCTTATGATGTTTCTTTTTCTGTGTGACTTATTTCAGTTAGAATCATCATACCTGAATCCCCTCATTGTGCTGCTAAGGGCCTGATGACACAGATTTCATTGCTGAGTAATATTGCTTTGTAAGTAAATACCACAATTTTTTATCCATTTTTCACTTTCTGCGATGTTGAACTTGTACTGTAAACGAGGTTCTTGTAAACAGAGCCGTTCCAAACTTTGGGGTGGCTGTGTCTTTTTGATTTTAAATTCCCTAAGCTATAGGACCATAAATGGAACTGCCCTAGGCTCTGTTTCTTTGTTTTTTAGATGTTTCAGGAAACACCATACACTTCTCCCGAGTGGTTGTTGGCAATTTACATCCCGCCCTTCAGCATAACAAGGCTCCCAGTTCTCCATGGCCTGTCCTGCCTTTCTGGATTTTACACTTTTTTCAGATGGCCCTTTTGACCGGGGGGAAGTGAGACTTCATTGTAGTGCAGATTTCCTTTGCAAGCTTGCTTGGTTGGCCAAAAAGGGCGTATGCGTTTTTTCCTGAATATATTCAGGAAAAAACGCATACGCCCTTTTTGGCCAAGTGCATCATTGTGGACGTTCTGCCTCTTTTCCTATGCTTTCAATGCAATTCCAGTCTACCTCCTGAAATCGGTTTCCTGCAATTCTGCCCCGCTTTCAAGTCCTCTTGGCAGCCTTACTTCAGTCTATTTTTGGACGATAGCTGTCATTTATAACTCTGCAGGTTTGTGAATTACAGTGCCCCTGAGCTCCTTTCTTCAACTCGCTTTCTTGTGAACTGGCCGCAACACCGCAGGATGTCTTCAGGCCCTAATCTGGTTCTGGCACGGCACGCTGAGCCTTTGGTTAATTCCTCTTCCTGGTGGGAAATGAGAGTTAAATTTGCCCGTCCAGACACCTCCACCTAGTCTCTCATTGGTTCTCGCTATTCCTGTTCATCTTCCGCAGAAATTGCAAACTGGGCCAAACAGGAGGTTAAAGGGACTGACTCTCCAAGTCGGGAGAGTGTTAGTAAAGCGTCTGGAATGTTGCACCCGAGTACCAGCGTACGAAAACTGAGACATATTTGAACACGTCTCCCGATCACATGGTTGATCATACTCTAGGTTCCACATGCATGTTTTAGCTGAAGGAAGAATACCTTAAACCTGGGTAGTTGAAACCCGTGGAATGGGTACCATGCAATATGACTTCAAAGGGTCTTCATTTGCTCACGAACCTCTCCAATCCTATCACTGCTGCGTTTATGCCCCTGTACACACGCTTGATTCTCTTTCGGAGACATAGCAATCCATAGGTTTTAAGATACTTACTAGTCAGGTACATTCTTAGGCGTTTAATATGCGGTGTTGAGTCCATTTCGTTGAGCAAGGAGTAGCTCTTGTCTATTCCATATTTGACTTAAGGAACTTTATGTGTGCTCATTTCAATCTCTGGTTTTATGCAGCACCCCAACTCACCTTTCCCCTTAAGCAAGCATAAGTTGGTTTTCTAAATTTGAGACCCTGTTCTGTTCTGTAATTCAGTTCCTGTGTAGCCAAGTTTCCATTCCGTGTATTACTGATATCTTATGATGTTTCTTTTTCTGTGTGACTTATTTCAGTTAGAATCATCATACCTGAATCCACTCATTGTGATGCTAAGAGCCTGATGACACAGATTTCACTGCTGAGTGATATTGCTTTGTAAGTAAATACCACAACTTTTTTATCCATTTTTCACTTTCTGCGATGTTGAACTTGTACTGTAAACGAGGTTCTTGTAAACAGAGCCGTTCCAAACTTTGGGGTGGCTGTGTCTTTTTGATTTTAATTTCCCTAAGCTATAGGACCATAAGTGGAAGTGCCCTAGGTTCTGTTGCTTTGTTTTTTAGATGTTTCAGGAAACACCATACACTTCTCCCGAGTGTCTGTTGGCAATTTACATCCCGCCCATCAGCATAACAAGGCTCCCAGTTCTCCATGGCCTGTTCTGCCTTTCTGGATTTTACACTTTTTTCAGATGGCCCTTTTGACCGGGGGGAAGTGAGACTTCATTGTAGTGCAGATTTCCTTTGCAAGCTTGCTTGGTTGGCCAAAAAGGGCGTATGCGTTTTTTCCTGAATATATTCAGGAAAAAACGCATACGCCCTTTTTGGCCAAGTGCATCATTGTGGACGTTCTGCCTCTTTTCCTATGCTTTCAATGCAATTCCAGTCTACCTCCTGAAATCGGTTTCCTGCAATTCTGCCCCGCTTTCAAGTCCTCTTGGCAGCCTTACTTCAGTCTATTTTTCGACGATAGCTGTCATTTATAACTCTGCAGGTTTGTGAATTACAGTGCCCCTGAGCTCCTTTCTTCAACTCGCTTTCTTTTGAGCTGGCCGCAACACCGCAGGATGGCTTCAGGCCCTAATCTGGTTCCAGAACGGCACGCTGAGCCTTTGGTTATTTCCTCTTCCTGGTGAGAAATGAGAGTTAAATTTGCCCGTCCAGACACCTCCAGCTAGCCTCTCATTGGTTCTCGCTATTCCTGTTCATCTTCTGCAGAAATTGCAAACTGGGCCAAACAGGAGGTTAAAGGGGCTGACTCTCCAAGTGGGGAGAGTGTTAGTAAAGCGTCTGGAATGTTGCACCCGAGTACCAGGGGAGGAAAACTGAGACATATTTGAACACGTCTCCCGTTCACATGGTTGATCATACTTGGGTTCCACATGCATGTTTTAGCTGAAGGAAGAATACCTTAAACCTGGAGAGTTGAGACCCGTGTAATGGGTACCATGCAATATGACTTCAAAGCATCTTCATTTGCTCACCGAACATCTCCAATCCTATCACTGCTGCGTTTATGCCCATGTACACATGCTTGATTCTCTTTTGGAGACATAGCAATCCATAGGTTTTCCGATACTTACTAGTGAGGTACATTCTTAGGCGTTTAATATGCGGTGTTGAGTCCATTTCGTTGAGCAAGGAGTAGCTCTTGTCTATTCCATATTTGACTTAAGGAACTTTATCTGTGCTCATTTCAATCTCTGGTTTTATGCAGCACCCCAACTCACCTTTCGCCTTAAGCAAGCATAAGTTGTTTTTCTAAATTTGAGACCCTGTTCTGTTCTGTAATTCAGTTCCTGTGTAGCCAAGTTTACATTCCGTGTATTACTGATATCTTATGATGTTTCTTTTCTGTGTGACTTATTTCAGTTAGAATCATCATAGCTGAATCCACTCATTGTGCTGCTATGGGCCTGATGACACAGATTTCATTGCTGAGTGATATTGCTTTGTAAGTAAATACCACAACTTCTTTATCCATTTTTCACTTTCTGCGATGTTGAACTTGTACTGTAAACGAGGTTCTTGTAAACAGAGCCGTTCTAAAGTTTGGGGTGGCTGTGTCTATTTGATTTTAATTTCCCTAAGGTATAGGACCATAAGTGGAAGTGCCCTAGGCTCTGTTGCTTTGTTTTTTAGATGTTTCAGGAAACACCATACACTTCTCCCGAGTGTCTGTTGGCAATTTACATCCCGCCCATCAGCATAACAAGGCTCCCAGTTCTCCATGGCCTGTTGCCTTTCTGGATTTTACACTTTTTTCAGATGGCCCTTTTGACCGGGGGGAAGTGAGACTTCATTGTAGTGCAGATTTCCTTTGCAAGCTTGCTTGGTTGGCCAAAAAGGGCGTATGCGTTTTTTCCTGAATATATTCAGGAAAAAACGCATACGCCCTTTTTGGCCAAGTGCATCATTGTGGACGTTCTGCCTCTTTTCCTATGCTTTCAATGCAATTCCAGTCTACCTCCTGAAATCGGTTTCCTGCAATTCTGCCCCGCTTTCAAGTCCTCTTGGCAGCCTTACTTCAGTATATTTTTGGAAGATAGCTGTCATTTATAACTCTGCAGGTTTGTGAATTACAGTGCCCCTGAGCTCCTTTCTTCAACTCGCTTTCTTGTGACCTGGCCGCAACACCGCAGGATGTCTTCAGGCCCTAATCTGGTTCCGGTACGGCACGCTGATCCTTTGGTTATTTCCTCTTCCTGGTGGGAAATGAGAGTTAAATTTGCCCGTCCAGACACCTCCAGCTAGCCTCTCATTGGTTCTCGCTATTCCTGTTCATCTTCCGCAGAAATTGCAAACTGGGCCAAACAGGAGGTTAAAGGCGCTGACTCTCCAAGTGGGGAGAGTGTTAGAAAAGCTTCTGGAATGTTGCACCCGAGTACCAGGGGAGGAAAACTGAGACATATTTGAACACGTCTCCCGTTCACATGGTTGATCATACTTGGGTTCCACATGCATGTTTTAGCTGAAGGAAGAATACCTTAAACCTGGAGAGTTGAGACCCGTGGAATGGGTACCATGCAATATGACTTCAAAGGGTCTTCATTTGCTCACCGAACCTCTCCAATCCTATCACTGCTGCGTTTATGCCCCTGTAAACATGCTTGATTCTCTTTCGGAGACATAGCAATCCATAGGTTTTAAGATACTTACTAGTCAGGTACATTCTTAGGCGTTTAATATGCGGTGTTGAGTCCATTTCGTTGAGCAAGGAGTAACTCTTGTCTATTCCATATTTGGCTTAAGGAACTTTATCTGTGCTCATTTCAATCTCTGGTTTTATGCAGCACCCCAACTCACCTTTACCCTTAAGCAAGCATAAGTTGGTTTTCTAAATTTGAGACCCTGTTCTGTTCTGTAATTCAGTTTCTGTGTAGCCAAGTTTACATTCCGTGTATTACTGATATCTTATGATGTTTCTTTTCTGTGTGACTTATTTCAGTTAGAATCATCATAGCTGAATCCACTCATTGTGCTGCTATGGGCCTGATGACACAGATTTCATTGCTGAGTGATATTGCTTTGTAAGTAAATACCACAACTTCTTTATCCATTTTTCACTTTCTGCGATGTTGAACTTGTACTGTAAACGAGGTTCTTGTAAACAGAGCCGTTCCAAACTTTGGGGTGGCTGTGTCTTTTTGATTTTAATTTCCCTAAGCTATAGGACCATAAGTGGAAGTGCCCTAGGTTCTGTTGCTTTGTTTTTTAGATGTTTCAGGAAACACCATACACTTCTCCCGAGTGGTTGTTGGCAATTTACATCCCGCCCATCAGCATAACAAGGCTCCCAGTTCTTCATGGCCTGTCCTGCCTTTCTGGATTTTACACTTTTTTCAGATGGCCCTTTTGACCGGGGGGAAGTGAGACTTCATTGTAGTGCAGATTTCCTTTGCAAGCTTGCTTGGTTGGCCAAAAAGGGCGTATGCGTTTTTTCCTGAATATATTCAGGAAAAAACGCATACGCCCTTTTTGGCCAAGTGCATCATTGTGGACGTTCTGCCTCTTTTCCTATGCTTGAAATGCAATTCCAGTCTACCTCCTGAAATCGGTTTCCTGCAATTCTGCCCCGCTTTCAAGTCCTCTTGGCAGCCTTACTTCAGTCTATTTTTGGACGATAGCTGTCATTTATAACTCTGCAGGTTTGTGAATTACAGTGCCCCTGAGCTCCTTTCTTCAACTCGCATTCTTGTGACCTGGCCGCAACACCGCAGCATGGCTTCAGGCCCTAATCTGGTTCCGGCACGGCACGCTGAGCCTTTGGTTATTTCCTCTTCCTGGTGGGAAATGAGAGTTAAATTTGCCCGTCCAGACACCTCCAGCTAGCCTCTCATTGGTTCTCGCTATTCCTGTTCATCTTCCGCAGAAATTGCAAACTGTGCCAAACAGGAGGTTAAAGGCGCTGACTCTCCAGGTGGGGAGAGTGTTAGTAAAGCGTCTGGAATGTTGCACCCGAGTACCAGGGGAGGAAAACTGAGACATATTTGAACACGTTTCCCAATCACATGGTTGATCATACTCTGGGTTCCACATGCATATTTTAGCTGAAGGAAGAATACCTAAAACCTGGGTAGTTGAAACCCGTGGAATGGGTACCATGCAATAAGATTTCAAAGGGTCTTCATTTGCTCACCGAACCTCTCCAATCCTATCACTGCTGCGTTTATGCCCCTGTACACATGCTTGATTCTCTTTCGGAGACATACCAATCCATAGGTTTTAAGATACTTATTAGTCAGGTACATTCTTAGGCGTTTAATATGCGGTGTTGAGTCCATTTCGTTGAGCAAGGAGTAGCTCTTGTCTATTCCATATTTGGCTTAAGGAACTTTATCTGTGCTCATTTCAATCTCTGGTTTTATGCAGCACCCCAACTCACCTTTCCCCTTAAGCAAGCATAAGTTAGTTTTCTAAATTTGAGACCCTGTTCTGTTCTGTAATTCAGTTCCTGTGTAGCCAAGTTTACATTCCGTGTATTACTGATATCTTATGATGTTTCTTTTTCTGTGTGACTTATTTCAGTTAGAATCATCATACCTGAATCCACTCATTGTGCTGCTACGGGCCTGATGACATAGATTTCATTGCTGAGTGATATTGCTTTGTAAGTAAATACCACAACTTCTTTATCCGTTTTTCACTTTCTGCGATGTTGAACTTGTACTGTAAACAAGGTTCTTGTAAACAGAGGCGTCCCAAACTTTGGGGTGGCTGTGTCTTTTTGATTTTAATTTCCCTAAGCTATAGGACCATAAGTGGCAGTGCCCTAGGCTCTGTTGCTTTGTTTTTTAGATGTTTCAGGAAACACCATACACTTCTCCTGAGTGTCTGTTGGTAATTTACATCCCGCCCATCAGCATAACAAGGCTCCCAGTTCTCCATGGCCTGTCCTGCCTTTCTGGATTTTACACTTTTTTCAGATGGCCCTTTTGACCGGGGGGAAGTGAGACTTCTTTGTAGTGCAGATTTCCTTTGCAAGCTTGCTTGGTTGGCCAAAAAGGGCGTATGCGTTTTTTCCTGAATATATTCAGGAAAAAACGCATACGCCCTTTTTGGCCAAGTGCATCATTGTGGACGTTCTGCCTCTTTTCCTATGCTTTCAATGCAATTCCAGTCTACCTCCTGAAATCGGTTTCCTGCAATTCTGCCCCGCTTTCAAGTCCTCTTGGCAGCCTTACTTCAGTCTATTTTTGGACGATAGCTGTCATTTATAACTCTGCAGGTTTGTGAATTACAGTGCCCCTGAGCTCCTTTCTTCAACTCGCTTTCTTTTGAGCTGGCCGCAACACCGCAGGATGTCTTAAGGCCCTAATCTGGTTCCGGCACGGCACGCTGAGCCTTTGGTTAATTCCTCTTCCTGGTGGGAAATGAGAGTTAAATTTGCCCATCCAGACACCTCCAGCTAGTCTCTCATTTGTTCTCGCTATTCCTGTTCATCTTCCACAGAAATTGCAAACTGGGCCAAACAGGAGGTTAAAGGGACTGACTCTCCAAGTGGGGAGAGTGTTAGTAAAGCGTCTGGAATGTTGCACCCGAGTACCAGGGTACGAAAACTGAGACATATTTGAACACGTCTCCTGATCACATGGTTGATCATACTCTAGGTTCCACATGCATGTTTTAGCTGAAGGAAGAATACCTTAAAACTGGGTAGTTGAAACCCGTGGAATGGGTACCATGCAATATGACTTCACAGGGTCTTCATTTGCTCACCGAACCTCTCCAATCCTATCACTGCTGCGTTTATGCCCCTGTACACACGCTTGATTCTCTTTCGGAGACATAGCAATCCATAGGTTTTAAGATACTTACTAGTCAGGTACATTCTTAGGCGTTTAATATGCGGTGTTGAGTCCATTTCGTTGAGCAAGGAGTAGCTCTTGTCTATTCTATATTTGGCTTAAGGAACTTTATCTGTGCTCATTTCAATCTCTGGTTTTATGCAGCACCCCAACTCACCTTTCCCCTTAAGCAAGCATAAGTTGGTTTTCTAAATTTGAGACCCTGTTCTGTTCTGTAATTCAGTTCCTGTGTAGCCAAGTTTACATTCCGTGTATTACTGATATCTTATGATGTTTCTTTTTCTGTGTGACTTATTTCAGTTAGAATCATCGTACCTGAATCCACTCATTATGCTGCTACGGGCCTGATGACATAGATTTCATTGCTGAGTGATACTGCATTGTACGTAAGTACCACAAGTTCTTTATCCATTTTTCACTTTCTGTGATATTGAACTTGTACGGTAAACGAGGTTCTTGTAAACAGAGGCGTTCCAAACTTTGGGGTGGCTGTGTCTTTTTGATTTTAATTTCCCTAAGCTATAGGACCATAATTGGAAGTGCCCTAGGCTCTGTTGCTTTGTTTTTTAGATGTTTCAGGAAACACCATACACTTCTCCGGAGTGTCTGTTGGTAATTTACATCCCGCCCATCAGCATAACAAGGCTCCCAGTTCTCCATGGCCTGTCCTGCCTTTCTGGATTTTACACTTTTTTCAGATGGCCCTTTTGACCAGGGGGAAGTGAGACTTCATTGTAGTGCAGATTTCCTTTGCAAGCTTGCTTGTTTGGCCAAAAAGGTCGTATGCGTTTTTTCCTGAATATATTCAGGAAAAAACGCATACGCCCTTTTTGGCCAAGTGCATCATTGTGGACGTTCTGCCTCTTTTCCTATGCTTTCAATGCAATTCCAGTCTACCTCCTGAAATCGGTTTCCTGCAATTCTGCCCCGCTTTCAAGTCCTCTTGGCAGCCTTACTTCAGTCTATTTTTGGACGATAGCTGTCATTTATAACTCTGCAGGTTTGTGAATTACAGTGCCCCTGAGCTCCATTCTTCAACTCGCTTTCTTGTGACCTGGCCGCAACACCGCAGGATGGCTTCAGGCCCTAATCTGCTTCCGGCCCGGCACGCTGAGCCTTTGGTTAATTCCTCTTCCTGGTGGGAAATGAGAGTTAAATTTGCCCGTCCAGACACCTCCAGCTAGTCTCTCATTGGTTCTCGCTATTCCTGTTCATCTTCCGCAGAAATTGCAAACTGGGCCAAACAGGAGGTTAAAGGGACTGACTCTCCAAGTCGGGAGAGTGTTAGTAAAGCATCTGGAATGTTGCACCCGAGTACCAGGGTACGAAAACTGAGATATATTTGAACACGTCTCCCGATCACATGGTTGATCATACTCTGGGTTCCACATGCATATTTTAGCTGAAGGAAGAATACCTTAAACCTGGGTAGTTGAAACCCGTGGAATGGGTACCATGCAATATGACTTCAAAGGCTCTTCATTTGCTCACCGAACATCTCCAATCCTATCACTGCTGCATTTATGCCCCTGTACACATGCTTGATTCTCTTTCGGAGACATAGCAATCCATAGGTTTTAAGATACTTACTAGTCAGGTACATTCTTAGGCGTTTAATATGCGGTGTTGAGTCCATTTCGTTGAGCAAGGAGTAGCTCTTGTCTATTCCATATTTGGCTTAAGGAACTTTATCTGTGCTCATTTCAATCTCTGGTTTTATGCAGCACCCCAACTCACCTTTCCCCTTAAGCAAGCATAAGTTGGTTTTCTAAATTTGAGACCCTGTTCTGTTCTGTAATTCAGTTCCTGTGTAGCCAAGTTTCCATTCCGTGTATTACTGATATCTTATGATGTTTCTTTTTCTGTGTGACTTATTTCAGTTAGAATCATCATACCTGAATCCCCTCATTGTGCTGCTAAGGGCCTGATGACACAGATTTCATTGCTGAGTAATATTGCTTTGTAAGTAAATACCACAATTTTTTATCCATTTTTCACTTTCTGCGATGTTGAACTTGTACTGTAAACGAGGTTCTTGTAAACAGAGCCGTTCCAAACTTTGGGGTGGCTGTGTCTTTTTGATTTTAAATTCCCTAAGCTATAGGACCATAAGTGGAACTGCCGTAGGCTCTGTTTCTTTGTTTTTTAGATGTTTCAGGAAACACCATACACTTCTCCCGAGTGGTTGTTGGCAATTTACATCCCGCCCTTCAGCATAACAAGGCTCCCAGTTCTCCATGGCCTGTCCTGCCTTTCTGGATTTTACACTTTTTTCAGATGGCCCTTTTGACCGGGGGGAAGTGAGACTTCATTGTAGTGCAGATTTCCTTTGCAAGCTTGCTTGGTTGGCCAAAAAGGGCGTATGCGTTTTTTCCTGAATATATTCAGGAAAAAACGCATACGCCCTTTTTGGCCAAGTGCATCATTGTGGACGTTCTGCCTCTTTTCCTATGCTTGAAATGCAATTCCAGTCTACCTCCTGAAATCGGTTTCCTGCAATTCTGCCCCGCTTTCAAGTCCTCTTGGCAGCCTTACTTCAGTCTATTTTTGGACGATAGCTGTCATTTATAACTCTGCAGGTTTGTGAATTACAGTGCCCCTGAGCTCCTTTCTTCAACTCGCTTTCTTGTGAACTGGCCGCAACACCGCAGGATGTCTTCAGGCCCTAATCTGGTTCTGGCACGGCACGCTGAGCCTTTGGTTAATTCCTCTTCCTGGTGGGAAATGAGAGTTAAATTTGCCCGTCCAGACACCTCCACCTAGTCTCTCATTGGTTCTCGCTATTCCTGTTCATCTTCCGCAGAAATTGCAAACTGGGCCAAACAGGAGGTTAAAGGGACTGACTCTCCAAGTCGGGAGAGTGTTAGTAAAGCGTCTGGAATGTTGCACCCGAGTACCAGTGTACGAAAACTGAGACATATTTGAACACGTCTCCCGATCACATGGTTGATCATACTCTAGGTTCCACATGCATGTTTTAGCTGAAGGAAGAATACCTTAAACCTGGGTAGTTGAAACCCGTGGAATGGGTACCATGCAATATGACTTCAAAGGGTCTTCATTTGCTCACGAACCTCTCCAATCCTATCACTGCTGCGTTTATGCCCCTGTACACACGCTTGATTCTCTTTCGGAGACATAGCAATCCATAGGTTTTAAGATACTTACTAGTCAGGTACATTCTTAGGCGTTTAATATGCGGTGTTGAGTCCATTTCGTTGAGCAAGGAGTAGCTCTTGTCTATTCCATATTTGACTTAAGGAACTTTATGTGTGCTCATTTCAATCTCTGGTTTTATGCAGCACCCCAACTCACCTTTCCCCTTAAGCAAGCATAAGTTGGTTTTCTAAATTTGAGACCCTGTTCTGTTCTGTAATTCAGTTCCTGTGTAGCCAAGTTTCCATTCCGTGTATTACTGATATCTTATGATGTTTCTTTTTCTGTGTGACTTATTTCAGTTAGAATCATCATACCTGAATCCACTCATTGTGATGCTAAGAGCCTGATGACACAGATTTCACTGCTGAGTGATATTGCTTTGTAAGTAAATACCACAACTTTTTTATCCATTTTTCACTTTCTGCGATGTTGAACTTGTACTGTAAACGAGGTTCTTGTAAACAGAGCCGTTCCAAACTTTGGGGTGGCTGTGTCTTTTTGATTTTAATTTCCCTAAGCTATAGGACCATAAGTGGAAGTGCCCTAGGTTCTGTTGCTTTGTTTTTTAGATGTTTCAGGAAACACCATACACTTCTCCCGAGTGTCTGTTGGCAATTTACATCCCGCCCATCAGCATAACAAGGCTCCCAGTTCTCCATGGCCTGTCCTGCCTTTCTGGATTTTACACTTTTTTCAGATGGCCCTTTTGACCGGGGGGAAGTGAGACTTCATTGTAGTGCAGATTTCCTTTGCCAGCTTGCTTGGTTGGCCAAAAAGGGCGTATGCGTTTTTTCCTGAATATATTCAGGATAAAACGCATATGCCCTTTTTGGCCAAGTGCATCATTGTGGACGTTCTGCCTCTTTTCCTATGCTTTCAATGCAATTCCAGTCTACCTCCTGAAATCGGTTTCCTGCAATTCTGCCCCGCTTTCAAGTCCTCTTGGCAGCCTTACTTCAGTCTATTTTTCGACGATAGCTGTCATTTATAACTCTGCAGGTTTGTGAATTACAGTGCCCCTGAGCTCCTTTCTTCAACTCGCTTTCTTGTGAGCTGGCCGAAACACCGCAGGATGTCTTCAGGCCCTAATCTGGTTCTGGCACGGCATGCTGAGCCTTTGGTTAATTCCTCTTCCTGGTGGGAAATGAGAGTTAAATTTGCCCGTCCAGACACCTCCAGCTAGTCTCTCATTGGTTCTCGCTATTCCTGTTCATCTTCCCCAGAAATTGCAAACTGGGCCAAACAGGAGGTTAAAGGGACTGACTCTCCAAGTCGGGAGAGTGTTAGTAAAGCGTCTGGAATGTTGCACCCGAGTACCAGGGGAGGAAAACTGAGACATATTTGAACACGTCTCCCGATCACATGGTTGATCATACTCTAGGTTCCCCATGCATGTTTTAGCTGAAGGAAGAATACCTTAAACCTGGGTAGTTGAAACCCGTGGAATGGGTACCATGCAATATGACTTCAAAGGGTCTTCATTTGCTCACCGAACATCTCCAGTCCTATCACTGCTGCGTTTATGCCCCTGTACACATGCTTGATTCTCTTTTGGAGACATAGCAATCCATAGGTTTTAAGATACTTACTATTCAGGTACATTCTTAGGCGTTTATTATGCGGTGTTGAGTCCATTTCGTTGAGCAAGGAGTAGCTCTTGTCTATTCCATATTTGGCTTAAGGAACTTTATCTGTGCTCATTTCAATCTGGTTTTATGCAGCACCCCAACTCACCTTTACCCTTAAGCAAGCATAAGTTGGTTTTCTAAATTTGAGACCCTGTTCTGTTCTGTAATTCAGTTCCTGTGTAGCCAAGTTTCCATTCCGTGTATTACTGATATCTTATGATGTTTCTTTTTCTGTGTGACTTATTTCAGTTAGAATCATCATACCTGAATCCACTCATTGTGATGCTAAGAGCCTGATGACACAGATTTCACTGCTGAGTGATATTGCTTTGTAAGTAAATACCACAACTTTTTTATCCATTTTTCACTTTCTGCGATGTTGAACTTGTACTGTAAACGAGGTTCTTGTAAACAGAGCCGTTCCAAACTTTGGGGTGGCTGTGTCTTTTTGATTTTAATTTCCCTAAGCTATAGGACCATAAGTGGAAGTGCCCTAGGTTCTGTTGCTTTGTTTTTTAGATGTTTCAGGAAACACCATACACTTCTCCCGAGTGTCTGTTGGCAATTTACATCCCGCCCATCAGCATAACAAGGCTCCCAGTTCTCCATGGCCTGTCCTGCCTTTCTGGATTTTACACTTTTTTCAGATGGCCCTTTTGACCGGGGGGAAGTGAGACTTCATTGTAGTGCAGATTTCCTTTGCCAGCTTGCTTGGTTGGCCAAAAAGGGCGTATGCGTTTTTTCCTGAATATATTCAGGATAAAACGCATATGCCCTTTTTGGCCAAGTGCATCATTGTGGACGTTCTGCCTCTTTTCCTATGCTTTCAATGCAATTCCAGTCTACCTCCTGAAATCGGTTTCCTGCAATTCTGCCCCGCTTTCAAGTCCTCTTGGCAGCCTTACTTCAGTCTATTTTTCGACGATAGCTGTCATTTATAACTCTGCAGGTTTGTGAATTACAGTGCCCCTGAGCTCCTTTCTTCAACTCGCTTTCTTGTGAGCTGGCCGAAACACCGCAGGATGTCTTCAGGCCCTAATCTGGTTCTGGCACGGCACGCTGAGCCTTTGGTTAATTCCTCTTCCTGGTGGGAAATGAGAGTTAAATTTGCCCGTCCAGACACCTCCAGCTAGTCTCTCATTGGTTCTCGCTATTCCTGTTCATCTTCCCCAGAAATTGCAAACTGGGCCAAACAGGAGGTTAAAGGGACTGACTCTCCAAGTTGGGAGAGTGTTAGTAAAGCGTCTGGAATGTTGCACCCGAGTACCAGGGGAGGAAAACTGAGACATATTTGAACACGTCTCCCGATCACATGGTTGATCATACTCTAGGTTCCCCATGCATGTTTTAGCTGAAGGAAGAATACCTTAAACCTGGGTAGTTGAAACCCGTGGAATGGGTACCATGCAATATGACTTCAAAGGGTCTTCATTTGCTCACCGAACATCTCCAGTCCTATCACTGCTGCGTTTATGCCCCTGTACACATGCTTGATTCTCTTTTGGAGACATAGCAATCCATAGGTTTTAAGATACTTACTATTCAGGTACATTCTTAGGCGTTTATTATGCGGTGTTGAGTCCATTTCGTTGAGCAAGGAGTAGCTCTTGTCTATTCCATATTTGGCTTAAGGAACTTTATCTGTGCTCATTTCAATCTGGTTTTATGCAGCACCCCAACTCACCTTTACCCTTAAGCAAGCATAAGTTGGTTTTCTAAATTTGAGACCCTGTTCTGTTCTGTAATTCAGTTCCTGTGTAGCCAAGTTTACATTCCGTGTATTACTGATATCTTTTTTTTTTTTTTGCCGTAACTACCTTTATTGGTATCGCTTGTGTATCAGTTCATCAAAACCTTTGTTTCATATTTCTCGCCTTAATCCCCTGAAAGTTCCAGATGGGCAAAAATACTTTTAAATACGCAGCTGGCTTCTGTCTTATGTGCTTAATATTATACATTTGTTGCTTGTTTTGCACATGTCTATGGCTGCACTACTTGCAAGACGAAAGTCACATATAAAAATACAGACTAATCGAAACACAAAAGTCAGCCATTGTCTAGAATGTGGTTTACAATACAGAGCTTGCAGACAACACAGAGTATATATATAAGTCATCTGTCTGAAAACAGAAAGTATTGTCTCAGACTGACTCCGGAGAAAGGTGCTGACACACAGGGAAACTCACTGATGATTCTCCTTTATGTTTATTAGATAGATCAATACCAAATTATTTCACATATATTATATTCAATATCTATATATATATATCTTGTAACCAAATTCTGGTTTAAAAGTCACAAACCAACATGTAAATACAAAATGTTAGGAAAGGTTTAACATACATAGGGGAAAACATGTCTTATGCCTCGCAAAGACTTTCTACAATCTAGCATAAAGGCAAATGTGGTTGAAAAAAAAGGAAATCCATATACAATTACAGAAAAACATTTAGTCAAGCCACCTAATATAAAATATTTCAGATATCATGTGCAAAAACGTCCACGTGTTGCAGAGGTCTCTACAAATCAATTAGAATGACGTCAACAAGATCTGCAAACCGAAGTCTTAGCAAGTAAACGTGACTCATGTTTTTCTCTCTGAGACAATGAGGCTTGACGTTCAGTTAAAGGCAGGTAAACACGACTATGAAGAAACCCTTCTTTACAACAGCTTAACGGTACCCATTTAGGGCAATATACCCGCTTTCCCAGCTATGTGTGCACGCAGTGTTCTGTGATAAAATGACTCAGTTACTTTAAAAAAGCATAAATGGCAAAACAAAATAACCAGAACTCCGCGAAGCTGGTAAAACCACAAAGACACTGATATCCAGCAACTCCTGAGAGGCTGAGAGATCAAATGAATCATAAAATCTGGATGACTCTGATTTGGGGTTTAACTTTGGTTAAAACTGAAAAGTCTGAAAAGAACCAATGTTTTGGAAGAAGCAGTGTCACTTGTAAACATCCTGCCACCTAACTAAAAGGACGGCCTCTTCTTCTAGACCCACGACTTAATAAGACAGGAAGCTCTCAACACACAGCGCTGGAGAAGATGGATTCCACAAGTCAAACTTGAGTGAAACTGTTCTAATGCAATGTACCAAACACGCGTTTGTTCTTAGGAAAAATTACAAAACTAACAAATATTTTTCTCCAGAATTATAAAAGATAAAATCTATGAATCAGTACTGTTATGTGATTACAGAACAATAGCCAACTGAAAAAAAAAACAAAACACCAACCCACAGGCCGTCTACACCGTCCCCAATCCATTTCCTGCAGCCAGTACTTCCCACCTGCTCTGAGGACTGAGCCTTAGACACCGTTGACTGTATTTAAAGTTGAGTCAACAGTACTCTCTGTCTCTGGGGCAAAAGTAATGCAGCTCATTACTTACACACAACACTTGTTTCATTCTTCAGGACTTTCTTTGACGGGATTACTCAATGTTGGTTACTTTAAAGGTAACAAAAGGTGTCAGAAAAAAATGCCTTGGAATTCTTTTGCAATTCCACAAAGACACCTGGCAATCTGATACGTTCATTCCTCTCCCCATCACAATTTTTGTTTTTTAAAATTACAATTGACAACTCACGTAAGATGTAATTAATTTACTTAAAATAAGAGAGGGCTTTTCAATCAAGTATCCACGTTCCAAATAACTAAAACATTTAGTTAAATCTTTTAAATTAATCTTTTAATAAATCTTTAATTACTCGGTGCCAGTAATTAAGAGGTTGATTCCGTAAAATTCAAACTTGCACATAGGCGTGTCCCACTCAGAAAAGATTTCATACACTTAGCAACTTGTGCTTTTTGTCTCACCTTTTATAAGAAACACAGATTAATTTCAACTTCAGTTTTCCTTTCTGATGCAGACACGTGTACCTTGTGTAAGAAACGGTCTCCAGGCCACCTCCACGTGTAGACCTCAGCATTTCCTGAGAGTGTGAAGTCAACCCCTCCTCCAGGAGACTCTCGCCCTTTTGAGACATTCCCCCTTGCACCTTATGTTTGTCAGACTATGTTTACAGAAATCAGATGACTGGATGAAAACTCTACAGGACAGTCAAGGACAGACGAGAAGACGAGATGCAGAGCGGGAGCCCCTTCCTCCTCCAGTGCACCTGCTGCGGGCAGCCCTCCAGGAAGGCTTGGCCTCCTCCCCTGGACCACAGACTTACTTTTCTCTGTAATAAAGCAGGTAGTACTTCAGGGGATCTGGCAGAGGGAGGCTCAGGACCTTCTCACGCAGGAAGTTCACCGGGGGCTCGGGCTTGGTGTCCGGCGGGGTTGTCACCTCTTCTTCTTGCCGCTCGTCTTCCAGGTCTCCACAGCTGGTGTCATCAGAGGGGTTGGAGAGCCGACTGGCAAACACCTCTTTGTCCAAAAAGACAATCGTTTCCATTCGGCGGCGGCGAACTCTCCTCCGTTTAAACCTGGGAGTGTTCTTCAGTCCGTTCCCGTTTTTGTTCACAGCTTCCTGGTGGATGACCTTCTTAATGGTGCCCCGGATGGCAATGCGCGCCAGGTCCTGGAGGCTGCGAACCGCCAGGGGTGTGGACAAGTCGTGATTCTCCTGACTCCGACTGGCAGGGCTGGACGAGTGGAGCAAAATACACAGCCAGAATCTTTTTGGTTTCCCAGGCGGAAGGACCCGTCCGAGTTATCTTAGTCAACTTCTCTTCCAGCGGCATGACCAGGACGCCCCCGACTTTGAGGAGGCTCTTCATGTACCCCTCGTGCTGCTTCTGCACGCCTGCCCCGCAGTACACCCGGTCATACTGAGAGCAGCCTGGAGAGATCTCCAGGCAATTGCTGGTGACGAAGGAGGGCTCGCAGAAGTCAAACTTGTCGAAGCTGTCACTCGTCCTGATGAAAAAGTCCAGCTTCTGCTTCGCATACTCTGTCACATCTGAATGGAGTTCCACCCCGTGGTTCACACCAAAAGGACCGAGGATGAGCCCCACCATGGAGCTGAGGTAGCCGGTGCCGCTGCCCAGGTTCAGGAAGGAAAGGCCAGGCTGCAGGTCCAGGGCCTCCATCACCTCCGAATAGATGCACGGAGCAGAGAGGTGGATGTTCCCGTGCTTCCACGCCAGGTCCTTGTACGCGTTCTCCTTAAACTCCTCGAGGTAATAGTCGGCGCGGTCAACAGCTCGGAAGGCCTGCTCCACCAGCTCGGAGCGGATGTACTGCGCCGCCTTCAGATGGTCTATCAGCTCGTCGTTGTCTTCACCAGCACTCACCGCGCCTCCCATCTTCGGGACCGCGCTTACAGAAAGCTGCTGCTGGAGAGACCTCGGGAACCCCCGGAACGCTGGAGGGCGGACCCCCGGGGAGGGGGGAGGGGCGACGGGAGACGCCTGGGACGCGGAGGGGTGTTTATGCTTGGGGGTGGGGAACGAGAGGACAGCGGAAGAGGACAGGAAGACGGGGAGAGGAGAATGCGGCCCTGGGGGAGGGTCCGGGAGCCCGGGACCACGGGAAGGGGAGGGGTGGAGAGGAGGGAGAGAGGGGGAGGGGGCCGAGGGGCCGCACCGCCCCCATACTCCGCTGCAGGCCGGGCCGAGGGCGGCGGCGGCGGCGGCGGCGGCGGCTCAGTACCTACTGGCTCGGCGGGCCCGCGGAATCGGCCGCTGGGCCGCACCTGCAGCTCTTCCGGCGCCCCTCGCCAGTCCGCCTCCCACTACGCAGCCCCGACCTCCGCCCTACTGATATCTTATGATGTTTCTTTTTCTGTGTGACTTATTTCAGTTAGAATCATCATACCTGAATCCACTCATTGTGCTGCTAAGGGCCTGATGACACAGATTTCATTGCTGAGTGATATTGCTTTGTAAGTAAATACCACAACTTTTTTATCCATTTTTCACTTTCTGCGATGTTGAACTTGTACTGTAAACGAGGTTCTTGTAAACAGAGCCGTTCCAAACTTTGGGGTGGCTGTGTCTTTTTGATTTTAAATTCCCTAAGCTATAGGACCATAAGTGGAAGTGCCCTAGGCTCTGTTGCTTTGTTTTTTAGATGTTTCAGGAAACACCATACACTTCTCCCGAGTGGTTTTTGGCAATTTACATCCCGCCCTTCAGCATAACAAGGCTCCCAGTTCTCCATGGCCTGTCCTGCCTTTCTGGATTTTACACTTTTTTCAGATGGCCCTTTTGACCGGGGGGAAGTGAGACTTCATTGTAGTGCAGATTTCCTTTGCAAGCTTGCTTGGTTGGCCAAAAAGGGCGTATGCGTTTTTTCCTGAATATATTCAGGAAAAAACGCATATGCCCTTTTTGGCCAAGTGCATCATTGTGGACGTTCTGCCTCTTTTCCTATGCTTTCAATGCAATTCCAGTCTACCTCCTGAAATCGGTTTCCTGCAATTCTGCCCCGCTTTCAAGTCCTCTTGGCAGCCTTACATCAGTCTATTTTTGGACGATTGCTGTCATTTATAACTCTGCAGGTTTGTGAATTACAGTGCCCCTGAGCTCCTTTCTTCAACTCGCTTTCTTGTGACCTGGCCGCAACACCGCAGGATGTCTTCAGGCCCTAATCTGGTTTCGGAACGGCACACTGAGCCTTTGGTTAATTCCTCTTCCTGGTGGGAAATGAGAGTTCAATTGGCCCGTCCAGACACCTCCAGCTAGCCTCTCATTGGTTCTCGCTATTCCTGTTCATCTTCCGCAGAAATTGCAAACTGGGCCAAACAGGAGGTTAAAGGTGCTGACTCTCCAAGTGGGGAGAGTGTTAGTAAAGCGTCTGGAATGTGGCACCCGAGTACCAGGGGAGGAAAACTGAGACATATTTGAACACGTCTCCCGTTCACATGGTTGATCATACTTGGGTTCAACATGCATGTTTTAGCTGAAGGAAGAATACCTTAAACCTGGAGAGTTGAGACCCGTGGAATGGGTACCATGCAATATGACTTCAAAGGGTCTTCATTTGCTCACCGAACCTCTCCAATCCTATCACTGCTGCGTTTATGCCCCTGTACACATGCTTGATTCTCTTTCGGAGACATAGCAATCCATAGGTTTTACGATACTTACTAGTCAGGTACATTCTTAGGCGTTTAATATGCGGTGTTGAGTCCATTTCGTTGAGCAAGGAGTAGCTCTTGTCTATTCCATATTTGGCTTAAGGAACTTTATCTGTGCTCATTTCAATCTCTGGTTTTATGCAGCACCCCAACTCACCTTTACCCTTAAGCAAGAATAAGTTGGTTTTCTAAATTTGAGACCCTGTTCTGTTCTGTAATTCAGTTCCTGTGTAGCCAAGTTTACATTCCGTGTATTACTGATATCTTATGATGTTTCTTTTTCTGTGTGACTTATTTCAGTTAGAATCATCATACCTGAATCCACTCATTGTGCTGCTAAGGGCCTGATGACATAGATTTCATTGCTGAGTGATATTGCTTTGTAAGTAAATACCACAACTTCTTTATCCATTTTTCACTTTCTGCGATGTTGAACTTGTACTGTAAACGAGATTCTTGTAAACAGAGGCGTCCCAAACTTTGGGGTGGCTGTGTCTTTTTGATTTTAATTTCCCTAAGCTATAGGACCATAAGTGGAAGTGCCCTAGGCTCTGTTGCTTTGTTTTTTAGATGTTTCAGGAAACACCATACACTTCTCCCCAGTGTCTGTTGGCAATTTACATCCCGCCCATCAGCATAACAAGGCTCCCAGTTCTCCATGGCCTGTCCTGCCTTTCTGGATTTTACACTTTTTAAAGATGGCCCTTTTGACCGGGGGGAAGTGAGACTTCATTGTAGTGCAGATTTCCTTTGCAAGCTTGCTTGGTTGGCCAAAAAGGGCGTATGCGTTTTTTCCTGAATATATTCAGGATAAAACGCATATGCCCTTTTTGGCCAAGTGCATCATTGTGGACGTTCTGCCTCTTTTCCTATGCTTTCAATGCAATTCCAGTCTACCTCCTGAAATCGGTTTCCTGCAATTCTGCCCCGCTTTCAAGTCCTCTTGGCAGCCTTACTTCAGTCTATTTTTCGACGATAGCTGTCATTTATAACTCTGCAGGTTTGTGAATTACAGTGCCCCTGAGCTCCTTTCTTCAACTCGCTTTCTTGTGAGCTGGCCGAAACACCGCAGGATGTCTTCAGGCCCTAATCTGGTTCTGGCACGGCACGCTGAGCCTTTGGTTAATTCCTCTTCCTGGTGGGAAATGAGAGTTAAATTTGCCCGTCCAGACACCTCCAGCTAGTCTCTCATTGGTTCTCGCTATTCCTGTTCATCTTCCCCAGAAATTGCAAACTGGGCCAAACAGGAGGTTAAAGGGACTGACTCTCCAAGTCGGGAGAGTGTTAGTAAAGCGTCTGGAATGTTGCACCCGAGTACCAGGGGAGGAAAACTGAGACATATTTGAACACGTCTCCCGATCACATGGTTGATCATACTCTAGGTTCCCCATGCATGTTTTAGCTGAAGGAAGAATACCTTAAACCTGGGTAGTTGAAACCCGTGGAATGGGTACTATGCAATATGACTTCAAAGGGTCTTCATTTGCTCACCGAACATCTCCAGTCCTATCACTGCTGCGTTTATGCCCCTGTACACATGCTTGATTCTCTTTTGGAGACATAGCAATCCATAGGTTTTAAGATACTTACTATTCAGGTACATTCTTAGGCGTTTAATATGCGGTGTTGAGTCCATTTCGTTGAGCAAGGAGTAGCTCTTGTCTATTCCATATTTGGCTTAAGGAACTTTATCTGTGCTCATTTCAATCTGGTTTTATGCAGCACCCCAACTCACCTTTACCCTTAAGCAAGCATAAGTTGGTTTTCTAAATTTGAGACCCTGTTCTGTTCTGTAATTCAGTTCCTGTGTAGCCAAGTTTACATTCCGTGTATTACTGATATCTTTTTTTTTTTTTTGCCGTAACTACCTTTATTGGTATCGCTTGTGTATCAGTTCATCAAAACCTTTGTTTCATATTTCTCGCCTTAATCCCCTGAAAGTTCCAGATGGGCAAAAATACTTTTAAATACGCAGCTGGCTTCTGTCTTATGTGCTTAATATTATACATTTGTTGCTTGTTTTGCACATGTCTATGGCTGCACTACTTGCAAGACGAAAGTCACATATAAAAATACAGACTAATCGAAACACAAAAGTCAGCCATTGTCTAGAATGTGGTTTACAATACAGAGCTTGCAGACAACACAGAGTATATATATAAGTCATCTGTCTGAAAACAGAAAGTATTGTCTCAGACTGACTCCGGAGAAAGGTGCTGACACACAGGGAAACTCACTGATGATTCTCCTTTATGTTTATTAGATAGATCAATACCAAATTATTTCACATATATTATATTCAATATCTATATATATATATCTTGTAACCAAATTCTGGTTTAAAAGTCACAAACCAACATGTAAATACAAAATGTTAGGAAAGGTTTAACATACATAGGGGAAAACATGTCTTATGCCTCGCAAAGACTTTCTACAATCTAGCATAAAGGCAAATGTGGTTGAAAAAAAAGGAAATCCATATACAATTACAGAAAAACATTTAGTCAAGCCACCTAATATAAAATATTTCAGATATCATGTGCAAAAACGTCCACGTGTTGCAGAGGTCTCTACAAATCAATTAGAATGACGTCAACAAGATCTGCAAACCGAAGTCTTAGCAAGTAAACGTGACTCATGTTTTTCTCTCTGAGACAATGAGGCTTGACGTTCAGTTAAAGGCAGGTAAACACGACTATGAAGAAACCCTTCTTTACAACAGCTTAACGGTACCCATTTAGGGCAATATACCCGCTTTCCCAGCTATGTGTGCACGCAGTGTTCTGTGATAAAATGACTCAGTTACTTTAAAAAAGCATAAATGGCAAAACAAAATAACCAGAACTCCGCGAAGCTGGTAAAACCACAAAGACACTGAAATCCAGCAACTCCTGAGAGGCTGAGAGATCAAATGAATCATAAAATCTGGATGACTCTGATTTGGGGTTTAACTTTGGTTAAAACTGAAAAGTCTGAAAAGAACCAATGTTTTGGAAGAAGCAGTGTCACTTGTAAACATCCTGCCACCTAACTAAAAGGACGGCCTCTTCTTCTAGACCCACGACTTAATAAGACAGGAAGCTCTCAACACACAGCGCTGGAGAAGATGGATTCCACAAGTCAAACTTGAGTGAAACTGTTCTAATGCAATGTACCAAACACGCGTTTGTTCTTAGGAAAAATTACAAAACTAACAAATATTTTTCTCCAGAATTATAAAAGATAAAATCTATGAATCAGTACTGTTATGTGATTACAGAACAATAGCCAACTGAAAAAAAAAACAAAACACCAACCCACAGGCCGTCTACACCGTCCCCAATCCATTTCCTGCAGCCAGTACTTCCCACCTGCTCTGAGGACTGAGCCTTAGACACCGTTGACTGTATTTAAAGTTGAGTCAACAGTACTCTCTGTCTCTGGGGCAAAAGTAATGCAGCTCATTACTTACACACAACACTTGTTTCATTCTTCAGGACTTTCTTTGACGGGATTACTCAATGTTGGTTACTTTAAAGGTAACAAAAGGTGTCAGAAAAAAATGCCTTGGAATTCTTTTGCAATTCCACAAAGACACCTGGCAATCTGATACGTTCATTCCTCTCCCCATCACAATTTTTGTTTTTTAAAATTACAATTGACAACTCACGTAAGATGTAATTAATTTACTTAAAATAAGAGAGGGCTTTTCAATCAAGTATCCACGTTCCAAATAACTAAAACATTTAGTTAAATCTTTTAAATTAATCTTTTAATAAATCTTTAATTACTCGGTGCCAGTAATTAAGAGGTTGATTCCGTAAAATTCAAACTTGCACATAGGCGTGTCCCACTCAGAAAAGATTTCATACACTTAGCAACTTGTGCTTTTTGTCTCACCTTTTATAAGAAACACAGATTAATTTCAACTTCAGTTTTCCTTTCTGATGCAGACACGTGTACCTTGTGTAAGAAACGGTCTCCAGGCCACCTCCACGTGTAGACCTCAGCATTTCCTGAGAGTGTGAAGTCAACCCCTCCTCCAGGAGACTCTCGCCCTTTTGAGACATTCCCCCTTGCACCTTATGTTTGTCAGACTATGTTTACAGAAATCAGATGACTGGATGAAAACTCTACAGGACAGTCAAGGACAGACGAGAAGACGAGATGCAGAGCGGGAGCCCCTTCCTCCTCCAGTGCACCTGCTGCGGGCAGCCCTCCAGGAAGGCTTGGCCTCCTCCCCTGGACCACAGACTTACTTTTCTCTGTAATAAAGCAGGTAGTACTTCAGGGGATCTGGCAGAGGGAGGCTCAGGACCTTCTCACGCAGGAAGTTCACCGGGGGCTCGGGCTTGGTGTCCGGCGGGGTTGTCACCTCTTCTTCTTGCCGCTCGTCTTCCAGGTCTCCACAGCTGGTGTCATCAGAGGGGTTGGAGAGCCGACTGGCAAACACCTCTTTGTCCAAAAAGACAATCGTTTCCATTCGGCGGCGGCGAACTCTCCTCCGTTTAAACCTGGGAGTGTTCTTCAGTCCGTTCCCGTTTTTGTTCACAGCTTCCTGGTGGATGACCTTCTTAATGGTGCCCCGGATGGCAATGCGCGCCAGGTCCTGGAGGCTGCGAACCGCCAGGGGTGTGGACAAGTCGTGATTCTCCTGACTCCGACTGGCAGGGCTGGACGAGTGGAGCAAAAGACACAGCCAGAATCTTTTTGGTTTCCCAGGCGGAAGGACCCGTCCGAGTTATCTTAGTCAACTTCTCTTCCAGCGGCATGACCAGGACGCCCCCGACTTTGAGGAGGCTCTTCATGTACCCCTCGTGCTGCTTCTGCACGCCTGCCCCGCAGTACACCCGGTCATACTGAGAGCAGCCTGGAGAGATCTCCAGGCAATTGCTGGTGACGAAGGAGGGCTCGCAGAAGTCAAACTTGTCGAAGCTGTCACTCGTCCTGATGAAAAAGTCCAGCTTCTGCTTCGCATACTCTGTCACATCTGAATGGAGTTCCACCCCATGGTTCACACCAAAAGGACCGAGGATGAGCCCCACCATGGAGCTGAGGTAGCCGGTGCCGCTGCCCAGGTTCAGGAAGGAAAGGCCAGGCTGCAGGTCCAGGGCCTCCATCACCTCCGAATAGATGCACGGAGCAGAGAGGTGGATGTTCCCGTGCTTCCACGCCAGGTCCTTGTACGCGTTCTCCTTAAACTCCTCGAGGTAATAGTCGGCGCGGTCAACAGCTCGGAAGGCCTGCTCCACCAGCTCGGAGCGGATGTACTGCGCCGCCTTCAGATGGTCTATCAGCTCGTCGTTGTCTTCACCAGCACTCACCGCGCCTCCCATCTTCGGGACCGCGCTTACAGAAAGCTGCTGCTGGAGAGACCTCGGGAACCCCCAGAACGCTGGAGGGCGGGCCCCCGGGGAGGGGGGAGGGGCGACGGGAGACGCCTGGGACGCGGAGGGGTGTTTATGCTTGGGGGTGGGGAACGAGAGGACAGCGGAAGAGGACAGGAAGACGGGGAGAGGAGAATGCGGCCCTGGGGGAGGGTCCGGGAGCCCGGGACCACGGGAAGGGGAGGGGTGGAGAGGAGGGAGAGAGGGGGAGGGGGCCGAGGGGCCGCACCGCCCCCATACTCCGCTGCAGGCCGGGCCGAGGGCGGCGGCGGCGGCGGCGGCGGCGGCTCAGTACCTACTGGCTCGGCGGGCCCGCGGAATCGGCCGCTGGGCCGCACCTGCAGCTCTTCCGGCGCCCCTCGCCAGTCCGCCTCCCACTACGCAGCCCCGACCTCCGCCCTACTGATATCTTATGATGTTTCTTTTTCTGTGTGACTTATTTCAGTTAGAATCATCATACCTGAATCCACTCATTGTGCTGCTAAGGGCCTGATGACACAGATTTCATTGCTGAGTGATATTGCTTTGTAAGTAAATACCACAACTTTTTTATCCATTTTTCACTTTCTGCGATGTTGAACTTGTACTGTAAACGAGGTTCTTGTAAACAGAGCCGTTCCAAACTTTGGGGTGGCTGTGTCTTTTTGATTTTAAATTCCCTAAGCTATAGGACCATAAGTGTAAGTGCCCTAGGCTCTGTTGCTTTGTTTTTTAGATGTTTCAGGAAACACCATACACTTCTCCCCAGTGGTTTTTGGCAATTTACATCCCGCCCTTCAGCATAACAAGGCTCCCAGTTCTCCATGGCCTGTCCTGCCTTTCTGGATTTTACACTTTTTTCAGATGGCCCTTTTGACCGGGGGGAAGTGAGACTTCATTGTAGTGCAGATTTCCTTTGCAAGCTTGCTTGGTTGGCCAAAAAGGGCGTATGCGTTTTTTCCTGAATATATTCAGGAAAAAACGCATACGCCCTTTTTGGCCAAGTGCATCATTGTGGACG
Organism: Delphinus delphis; assembly: GCF_949987515.2. Classification (NCBI taxonomy): domain Eukaryota; kingdom Metazoa; phylum Chordata; class Mammalia; order Artiodactyla; family Delphinidae; genus Delphinus; species Delphinus delphis. The sequence goes on along the minus strand of NW_027192895.1, from coordinate 173,093 downwards.
TTCTGCCTCTTTTCCTATGCTTTCAATGCAATTCCAGTCTACCTCCTGAAATCGGTTTCCTGCAATTCTGCCCCGCTTTCAAGTCCTCTTGGCAGCCTTACATCAGTCTATTTTTGGACGATTGCTGTCATTTATAACTCTGCAGGTTTGTGAATTACAGTGCCCCTGAGCTCCTTTCTTCAACTCGCTTTCTTGTGACCTGGCCACAACACCGCAGGATGGCTTCAGGCCCTAATCTGGTTTCGGAACGGCACACTGAGCCTTTGGTTAATTCCTCTTCCTGGTGGGAAATGAGAGTTCAATTGGCCCGTCCAGACACCTCCAGCTAGCCTCTCATTGGTTCTCGCTATTCCTGTTCATCTTCCGCAGAAATTGCAAACTGGGCCAAACAGGAGGTTAAAGGTGCTGACTCTCCAAGTGGGGAGAGTGTTAGTAAAGCGTCTGGAATGTGGCACCCGAGTACCAGGGGAGGAAAACTGAGACATATTTGAACACGTCTCCTGTTCACATGGTTGATCATACTTGGGTTCCACATGCATGTTTTAGCTGAAGGAAGAATACCTTAAACCTGGAGAGTTGAGACCCGTGGAATGGGTACCATGCAATATGACTTCAAAGGGTCTTCATTTGCTCACCGAACCTCTCCAATCCTATCACTGCTGCGTTTATACCCCTGTACACATGCTTGATTCTCTTTGGGAGACATAGCAATCCATAGGTTTTACGATACTTACTAGTCAGGTACATTCTTAGGCGTTTAATATGCGGTGTTGAGTCCATTTCGTTGAGCAAGGAGTAGCTCTTGTCTATTCCATATTTGGCTTAAGGAACTTTATCTGTGCTCATTTCAATCTCTGGTTTTATGCAGCACCCCAACTCACCTTTACCCTTAAGCAAGAATAAGTTGGTTTTCTAAATTTGAGACCCTGTTCTGTTCTGTAATTCAGTTCCTGTGTAGCCAAGTTTACATTCCGTGTATTACTGATATCTTATGATGTTTCTTTTTCTGTGTGACTTATTTCAGTTATAATCATCATACCTGAATCCACTCATTGTGCTGCTAAGGGCCTGATGACATAGATTTCATTGCTGAGTGATATTGCTTTGTAAGTAAATACCACAACTTCTTTATCCATTTTTCACTTTCTGCGATGTTGAACTTGTACTGTAAACGAGATTCTTGTAAACAGAGGCGTCCCAAACTTTGGGGTGGCTGTGTCTTTTTGATTTTAATTTCCCTAAGCTATAGGACCATAAGTGGAAGTGCCCTAGGCTCTGTTGCTTTGTTTTTTAGATGTTTCAGGAAACACCATACACTTCTCCCCAGTGTCTGTTGGCAATTTACATCCCGCCCATCAGCATAACAAGGCTCCCAGTTCTCCATGGCCTGTCCTGCCTTTCTGGATTTTACACTTTTTTCAGATGGCCCTTTTGACCGGGGGGAAGTGAGACTTCATTGTAGTGCAGATTTCCTTTGCAAGCTTGCTTGGTTGGCCAAAAAGGGCGTATGCGTTTTTTCCTGAATATATTCAGGATAAAACGCATATGCCCTTTTTGGCCAAGTGCATCATTGTGGACGTTCTGCCTCTTTTCCTATGCTTTCAATGCAATTCCAGTCTACCTCCTGAAATCGGTTTCCTGCAATTCTGCCCCGCTTTCAAGTCCTCTTGGCAGCCTTACTTCAGTCTATTTTTCGACGATAGCTGTCATTTATAACTCTGCAGGTTTGTGAATTACAGTGCCCCTGAGCTCCTTTCTTCAACTCGCTTTCTTGTGAGCTGGCCGAAACACCGCAGGATGTCTTCAGGCCCTAATCTGGTTCTGGCACGGCACGCTGAGCCTTTGGTTAATTCCTCTTCCTGGTGGGAAATGAGAGTTAAATTTGCCCGTCCAGACACCTCCAGCTAGTCTCTCATTGGTTCTCGCTATTCCTGTTCATCTTCCCCAGAAATTGCAAACTGGGCCAAACAGGAGGTTAAAGGGACTGACTCTCCAAGTCGGGAGAGTGTTAGTAAAGCGTCTGGAATGTTGCACCCGAGTACCAGGGGAGGAAAACTGAGACATATTTGAACACGTCTCCCGATCACATGGTTGATCATACTCTAGGTTCCCCATGCATGTTTTAGCTGAAGGAAGAATACCTTAAACCTGGGTAGTTGAAACCCGTGGAATGGGTACTATGCAATATGACTTCAAAGGGTCTTCATTTGCTCACCGAACATCTCCAGTCCTATCACTGCTGCGTTTATGCCCCTGTACACATGCTTGATTCTCTTTTGGAGACATAGCAATCCATAGGTTTTAAGATACTTACTATTCAGGTACATTCTTAGGCGTTTAATATGCGGTGTTGAGTCCATTTCGTTGAGCAAGGAGTAGCTCTTGTCTATTCCATATTTGGCTTAAGGAACTTTATCTGTGCTCATTTCAATCTGGTTTTATGCAGCACCCCAACTCACCTTTACCCTTAAGCAAGCATAAGTTGGTTTTCTAAATTTGAGACCCTGTTCTGTTCTGTAATTCAGTTCCTGTGTAGCCAAGTTTACATTCCGTGTATTACTGATATCTTTTTTTTTTTTTTGCCGTAACTACCTTTATTGGTATCGCTTGTGTATCAGTTCATCAAAACCTTTGTTTCATATTTCTCGCCTTAATCCCCTGAAAGTTCCAGATGGGCAAAAATACTTTTAAATACGCAGCTGGCTTCTGTCTTATGTGCTTAATATTATACATTTGTTGCTTGTTTTGCACATGTCTATGGCTGCACTACTTGCAAGACGAAAGTCACATATAAAAATACAGACTAATCGAAACACAAAAGTCAGCCATTGTCTAGAATGTGGTTTACAATACAGAGCTTGCAGACAACACAGAGTATATATATAAGTCATCTGTCTGAAAACAGAAAGTATTGTCTCAGACTGACTCCGGAGAAAGGTGCTGACACACAGGGAAACTCACTGATGATTCTCCTTTATGTTTATTAGATAGATCAATACCAAATTATTTCACATATATTATATTCAATATCTATATATATATATCTTGTAACCAAATTCTGGTTTAAAAGTCACAAACCAACATGTAAATACAAAATGTTAGGAAAGGTTTAACATACATAGGGGAAAACATGTCTTATGCCTCGCAAAGACTTTCTATAATCTAGCATAAAGGCAAATGTGGTTGAAAAAAAAGGAAATCCATATACAATTACAGAAAAACATTTAGTCAAGCCACCTAATATAAAATATTTCAGATATCATGTGCAAAAACGTCCACGTGTTGCAGAGGTCTCTACAAATCAATTAGAATGACGTCAACAAGATCTGCAAACCGAAGTCTTAGCAAGTAAACGTGACTCATGTTTTTCTCTCTGAGACAATGAGGCTTGACGTTCAGTTAAAGGCAGGTAAACACGACTATGAAGAAACCCTTCTTTACAACAGCTTAACGGTACCCATTTAGGGCAATATACCCGCTTTCCCAGCTATGTGTGCACGCAGTGTTCTGTGATAAAATGACTCAGTTACTTTAAAAAAGCATAAATGGCAAAACAAAATAACCAGAACTCCGCGAAGCTGGTAAAACCACAAAGACACTGAAATCCAGCAACTCCTGAGAGGCTGAGAGATCAAATGAATCATAAAATCTGGATGACTCTGATTTGGGGTTTAACTTTGGTTAAAACTGAAAAGTCTGAAAAGAACCAATGTTTTGGAAGAAGCAGTGTCACTTGTAAACATCCTGCCACCTAACTAAAAGGACGGCCTCTTCTTCTAGACCCACGACTTAATAAGACAGGAAGCTCTCAACACACAGCGCTGGAGAAGATGGATTCCACAAGTCAAACTTGAGTGAAACTGTTCTAATGCAATGTACCAAACATGCGTTTGTTCTTAGGAAAAATTACAAAACTAACAAATATTTTTCTCCAGAATTATAAAAGATAAAATCTATGAATCAGTACTGTTATGTGATTACAGAACAATAGCCAACTGAAAAAAAAAACAAAACACCAACCCACAGGCCGTCTACACCGTCCCCAATCCATTTCCTGCAGCCAGTACTTCCCACCTGCTCTGAGGACTGAGCCTTAGACACCGTTGACTGTATTTAAAGTTGAGTCAACAGTACTCTCTGTCTCTGGGGCAAAAGTAATGCAGCTCATTACTTACACACAACACTTGTTTCATTCTTCAGGACTTTCTTTGACGGGATTACTCAATGTTGGTTACTTTAAAGGTAACAAAAGGTGTCAGAAAAAAATGCCTTGGAATTCTTTTGCAATTCCACAAAGACACCTGGCAATCTGATACGTTCATTCCTCTCCCCATCACAATTTTTGTTTTTTAAAATTACAATTGACAACTCACGTAAGATGTAATTAATTTACTTAAAATAAGAGAGGGCTTTTCAATCAAGTATCCACGTTCCAAATAACTAAAACATTTAGTTAAATCTTTTAAATTAATCTTTTAATAAATCTTTAATTACTCGGTGCCAGTAATTAAGAGGTTGATTCCGTAAAATTCAAACTTGCACATAGGCGTGTCCCACTCAGAAAAGATTTCATACACTTAGCAACTTGTGCTTTTTGTCTCACCTTTTATAAGAAACACAGATTAATTTCAACTTCAGTTTTCCTTTCTGATGCAGACACGTGTACCTTGTGTAAGAAACGGTCTCCAGGCCACCTCCACGTGTAGACCTCAGCATTTCCTGAGAGTGTGAAGTCAACCCCTCCTCCAGGAGACTCTCGCCCTTTTGAGACATTCCCCCTTGCACCTTATGTTTGTCAGACTATGTTTACAGAAATCAGATGACTGGATGAAAACTCTACAGGACAGTCAAGGACAGACGAGAAGACGAGATGCAGAGCGGGAGCCCCTTCCTCCTCCAGTGCACCTGCTGCGGGCAGCCCTCCAGGAAGGCTTGGCCTCCTCCCCTGGACCACAGACTTACTTTTCTCTGTAATAAAGCAGGTAGTACTTCAGGGGATCTGGCAGAGGGAGGCTCAGGACCTTCTCACGCAGGAAGTTCACCGGGGGCTCGGGCTTGGTGTCCGGCGGGGTTGTCACCTCTTCTTCTTGCCGCTCGTCTTCCAGGTCTCCACAGCTGGTGTCATCAGAGGGGTTGGAGAGCCGACTGGCAAACACCTCTTTGTCCAAAAAGACAATCGTTTCCATTCGGCGGCGGCGAACTCTCCTCCGTTTAAACCTGGGAGTGTTCTTCAGTCCGTTCCCGTTTTTGTTCACAGCTTCCTGGTGGATGACCTTCTTAATGGTGCCCCGGATGGCAATGCGCGCCAGGTCCTGGAGGCTGCGAACCGCCAGGGGTGTGGACAAGTCGTGATTCTCCTGACTCCGACTGGCAGGGCTGGACGAGTGGAGCAAAAGACACAGCCAGAATCTTTTTGGTTTCCCAGGCGGAAGGACCCGTCCGAGTTATCTTAGTCAACTTCTCTTCCAGCGGCATGACCAGGACGCCCCCGACTTTGAGGAGGCTCTTCATGTACCCCTCGTGCTGCTTCTGCACGCCTGCCCCGCAGTACACCCGGTCATACTGAGAGCAGCCTGGAGAGATCTCCAGGCAATTGCTGGTGACGAAGGAGGGCTCGCAGAAGTCAAACTTGTCGAAGCTGTCACTCGTCCTGATGAAAAAGTCCAGCTTCTGCTTCGCATACTCTGTCACATCTGAATGGAGTTCCACCCCATGGTTCACACCAAAAGGACCGAGGATGAGCCCCACCATGGAGCTGAGGTAGCCGGTGCCGCTGCCCAGGTTCAGGAAGGAAAGGCCAGGCTGCAGGTCCAGGGCCTCCATCACCTCCGAATAGATGCACGGAGCAGAGAGGTGGATGTTCCCGTGCTTCCACGCCAGGTCCTTGTACGCGTTCTCCTTAAACTCCTCGAGGTAATAGTCGGCGCGGTCAACAGCTCGGAAGGCCTGCTCCACCAGCTCGGAGCGGATGTACTGCGCCGCCTTCAGATGGTCTATCAGCTCGTCGTTGTCTTCACCAGCACTCACCGCGCCTCCCATCTTCGGGACCGCGCTTACAGAAAGCTGCTGCTGGAGAGACCTCGGGAACCCCCAGAACGCTGGAGGGCGGACCCCCGGGGAGGGGGGAGGGGCGACGGGAGACGCCTGGGACGCGGAGGGGTGTTTATGCTTGGGGGTGGGGAACGAGAGGACAGCGGAAGAGGACAGGAAGACGGGGAGAGGAGAATGCGGCCCTGGGGGAGGGTCCGGGAGCCCGGGACCACGGGAAGGGGAGGGGTGGAGAGGAGGGAGAGAGGGGGAGGGGGCCGAGGGGCCGCACCGCCCCCATACTCCGCTGCAGGCCGGGCCGAGGGCGGCGGCGGCGGCGGCGGCGGCGGCTCAGTACCTCCTGGCGCGGCGGGCCCGCGGAATCGGCCGCTGGGCCACACCTGCAGCTCTTCCGGCGCCCCTCGCCAGTCCGCCTCCCACTACGCAGCCCCGACCTCCGCCCTACTGATATCTTATGATGTTTCTTTTTCTGTGTGACTTATTTCAGTTAGAATCATCATAAGTGAATCCACTCATTGTGCTGCTAAGGGCCTGATGACACAGATTTCATTGCTGAGTGATATTGCTTTGTAAGTAAATACCACAACTTTTTTATCCATTTTTCACTTTCTGCGATGTTGAACTTGTACTGTAAACGAGGTTCTTGTAAACAGAGCCGTTCCAAACTTTGGGGTGGCTGTGTCTTTTTGATTTTAAATTCCCTAAGCTATAGGACCATAAGTGGAAGTGCCCTAGGCTCTGTTGCTTTGTTTTTTAGATGTTTCAGGAAACACCATACACTTCTCCCGAGTGGCTTTTGGCAATTTACATCCCGCCCTTCAGCATAACAAGGCTCCCAGTTCTCCATGGCCTGTCCTGCCTTTCTGGATTTTACACTTTTTTCAGATGGCCCTTTTGACCGGGGGGAAGTGAGACTTCATTGTAGTGCAGATTTCCTTTGCAAGCTTGCTTGGTTGGCCAAAAAGGGCGTATGCGTTTTTTCCTGAATATATTCAGGAAAAAACGCATACGCCCTTTTTGGCCAAGTGCATCATTGTGGACGTTCTGCCTCTTTTCCTATGCTTTCAATGCAATTCCAGTCTACCTCCTGAAATCGGTTTCCTGCAATTCTGCCCCGCTTTCAAGTCCTCTTGGCAGCCTTACATCAGTCTATTTTTGGACGATTGCTGTCATTTATAACTCTGCAGGTTTGTGAATTACAGTGCCCCTGAGCTCCTTTCTTCAACTCGCTTTCTTGTGACCTGGCCACAACACCGCAGGATGGCTTCAGGCCCTAATCTGGTTTCGGAACGGCACACTGAGCCTTTGGTTAATTCCTCTTCCTGGTGGGAAATGAGAGTTCAATTGGCCCGTCCAGACACCTCCAGCTAGCCTCTCATTGGTTCTCGCTATTCCTGTTCATCTTCCGCAGAAATTGCAAACTGGGCCAAACAGGAGGTTAAAGGTGCTGACTCTCCAAGTGGGGAGAGTGTTAGTAAAGCGTCTGGAATGTGGCACCCGAGTACCAGGGGAGGAAAACTGAGACATATTTGAACACGTCTCCCGTTCACATGGTTGATCATACTTGGGTTCCACATGCATGTTTTAGCTGAAGGAAGAATACCTTAAACCTGGAGAGTTGAGACCCGTGGAATGGGTACCATGCAATATGACTTCAAAGGGTCTTCATTTGCTCACCGAACCTCTCCAATCCTATCACTGCTGCGTTTATGCCCCTGTACACATGCTTGATTCTCTTTGGGAGACATAGCAATCCATAGGTTTTACGATACTTACTAGTCAGGTACATTCTTAGGCGTTTAATATGCGGTGTTGAGTCCATTTCGTTGAGCAAGGAGTAGCTCTTGTCTATTCCATATTTGGCTTAAGGAAATTTATCTGTGCTCATTTCAATCTCTGGTTTTATGCAGCACCCCAACTCACCTTTACCCTTAAGCAAGAATAAGTTGGTTTTCTAAATTTGAGACCCTGTTCTGTTCTGTAATTCAGTTCCTGTGTAGCCAAGTTTACATTCCGTGTATTACTGATATCTTATGATGTTTCTTTTTCTGTGTGACTTATTTCAGTTAGAATCATCATACCTGAATCCACTCATTGTGCTGCTAAGGGCCTGATGACATAGATTTCATTGCTGAGTGATATTGCTTTGTAAGTAAATACCACAACTTCTTTATCCATTTTTCACTTTCTGCGATGTTGAACTTGTACTGTAAACGAGATTCTTGTAAACAGAGGCGTCCCAAACTTTGGGGTGGCTGTGTCTTTTTGATTTTAATTTCCCTAAGCTATAGGACCATAAGTGGAAGTGCCCTAGGCTCTGTTGCTTTGTTTTTTAGATGTTTCAGGAAACACCATACACTTCTCCCCAGTGTCTGTTGGCAATTTACATCCCGCCCATCAGCATAACAAGGCTCCCAGTTCTCCATGGCCTGTCCTGCCTTTCTGGATTTTACACTTTTTAAAGATGGCCCTTTTGACCGGGGGGAAGTGAGACTTCATTGTAGTGCAGATTTCCTTTGCAAGCTTGCTTGGTTGGCCAAAAAGGGCGTATGCGTTTTTTCCTGAATATATTCAGGATAAAACGCATATGCCCTTTTTGGCCAAGTGCATCATTGTGGACGTTCTGCCTCTTTTCCTATGCTTTCAATGCAATTCCAGTCTACCTCCTGAAATCGGTTTCCTGCAATTCTGCCCCGCTTTCAAGTCCTCTTGGCAGCCTTACTTCAGTCTATTTTTCGACGATAGCTGTCATTTATAACTCTGCAGGTTTGTGAATTACAGTGCCCCTGAGCTCCTTTCTTCAACTCGCTTTCTTGTGACCTGGCCTCAACACCGCAGGATTGCTTCAGGCCCTAATCTGGTTCCGGCACGGCACGCTGAGACTTTGGTTAATTCCTCTTCCTGGTGGGAAATGAGAGTTAAATTTGCCTGTCCAGACACCTCCAGCTAGCCTCTCATTGGTTCTCGCTATTCCTGTTCATCTTCCGCAGAAATTGCAAACTGGGCCAAACAGGAGGTTAAAGGGACTGACTCTCCAAGTGGGGAGAGTGTTAGTAAAGCGTCTGGAATGTTGCACCCGAGTACCAGGGGAGGAAAACTGAGACATATTTGAACACATCTCCCGTTCACATGGTTGATCATACTCTAGGTTCCACATGCATGTTTTAGCTGAAGGAAGAATACCTTAAACCTGGGTAGTTGAAACCCGTGGAATGGGTACCATGCAATATGACTTCAAAGGGTCTTCATTTGCTCACCGAACCTCTCCAATCCTATCACTGCTGCGTTTATGCCCCTGTACACATGCTTGATTCTCTTTCGGAGACATAGCAATCCATAGGTTTTAAGATACTTACTAGTCAGGTACATTCTTAGGCGTTTAATATGCGGTGTTGAGTCCATTTCGTTGAGCAAGGAGTAGCTCTTGTCTATTCCATATTTGACTTAAGGAACTTTATCTGTGCTCATTTCAATCTCTGGTTTTATGCAGCACCCCAACTCACCTTTACCCTTAAGCAAGCATAAGTTGGTTTTCTAAATTTGAGACCCTGTTCTGTTCTGTAATTCAGTTCCTGTGTAGCCAAGTTTACATTCCGTGTATTACTGATATCTTATGATGTTTCTTTTTCTGTGTGACTTATTTCAGATAGAATCATCATACCTGAATCCACTCATTGTGCTGCTAAGGGCCTGATGACACAGATTTCATTGCTGAGTGATATTGCTTTGTAAGTAAATACCACAACTTCTTTATCCATTTTTCACTTTCTGCGATGTTGAACTTGTACTGTAAACGAGGTTCTTGTAAACAGAGCCGTTCCAAACTTTGGGGTGGCTGTGTCTTTTTGATTTTAATTTCCCTAAGCTATAGGACCATAAGTGGAAGTGCCCTAGGCTCTGTTGCTTTGTTTTTTAGATGTTTCAGGAAACACCATACACTTCTCCCGAGTGTCTGTTGGCAATTTACATCCCGCCCATCAGCATAACAAGGCTCCCAGTTCTCCATGGCCTGTCCTGCCTTTCTCGATTTTACACTTTTTAAAGATGGCCCTTTTGACCGGGGGGAAGTGAGACTTCATTGTAGTGCAGATTTCCTTTGCAAGCTTGCTTGGTTGGCCAAAAAGGGCGTATGCGTTTTTTCCTGAATATATTCAGGAAAAAACGCATACGCCCTTTTTGGCCAAGTGCATCATTGTGGACGTTCTGCCTCTTTTCCTATGCTTTCAATGCAATTCCAGTCTACCTCCTGAAATCGGTTTCCTGCAATTCTGCCCCGCTTTCAAGTCCTCTTGGCAGCCTTACTTCAGTCTATTTTTGGACGATAGCTGTCATTTATAACTCTGCCGGTTTGTGAATTACAGTGCCCCTGAGCTCCTTTCTTCAACTCGCTTTCTTTTGAGCTGGCCGCAACACCGCAGAATGGCTTCAGGCCCTAATCTGGCTCTGGTACGGCACGCTGAGCCTTTGATTAATTCCTCTTCCTGGTAGGAAATGAGAGTTAAATTTGCCCGTCCAGACACCTCCAGCTAGTCTCCATTGGTTCTCGCTATTCCTGTTCATCTTCCGCAGAAATTGCAAACTGGGCCAAACAGGAGGTTAAAGGGACTGACTCTCCAAGTCGGGAGAGTGTTAGTAAAGCATCTGGAATGTTGCACCCGAGTATCAGGGTACGAAAACTGAGACATATTTGAACACGTCTCCCGATCACATGGTTGATCATACTCTAGGTTCCACATGCATGTTTTAGCTGAAGGAAGAATACCTTAAACCTGGGTAGTTGAAACCCGTGGAATGGGTACCATGCAATATGACTTCAAAGGGTCTTCATTTGCTCACCAAACCTCTCCAATCCTATCATAGCTGCGTTCATGCCCCTGTACACATGCTTGATTCTCTTTTGGAGACATAGCAATCCATAGGTTTTAAGATACTTACTAGTCAGGTACATTCTTAGGCGTTTAATATGCGGTGTTGAGTCCATTTCGTTGAGCAAGGAGTAGCTCTTGTCTATTCCATACTTGGCTTAAAGAACTTTATCTGTGCTCATTTCGATCTCTCGTTTTAAACAGCACCCCAACTCACTTTTCCCCTTAAGCAAGCATAAGTTGGTTTTCTAAATTTGAGACCCTGTTCTGTTCTGTAATTCAGTTCCTGTGTAGCCAAGTTTACATTCCGTGTATTACTGATATCTTATGATGTTTCTTTTTCTGTGTGATTTATTTCAGTTAGAATCATCCTACCTGAATCCACTCATTGTGCTGCTAAGGGCCTGATGACATAGATTTCATTGCTGAGTGATATTGCTTTGTAAGTAAATACCACAGCTTCTTTATCCATTTTTCACTTTCTGCAATGTTAAACTTGTACTGTAAACGAGGTTCTTGTAAACAGAGGCGTCCCAAACTTTGGGGTGGCTGTGTCTTTTTGATTTTAATTTCCCTAAGCTATAGGACCATAAGTGGAAGTGCCCTAGGCTCTGTTGCTTTGTTTTTTAGATGTTTCAGGAAACACCATACACTTCTCCCAAGTGTCTCTTGGCAATTTACATCCCGCCCATCAGCATAACAAGGCTCCCAGTTCTCCATGGCCTGTCCTGCCTTTCTGGATTTTACACTTTTTTCAGATGGCCCTTTTGTCCCGGGGGAAGTGAGACTTCATTGTAGTGCAGATTACCTTTGCAAGTTTGCATGGTTGGCCAAAAAGGGCGTATGCGTTTTTCCCTGAATATATTCAGGAAAAAACGCATACGCCCTTTTTGGCCAAGTGCATCATTGTGGACGTTCTGCCTCTTTTCCTATGCTTTCAATGCAATTCCAGTCTACCTCCTGAAATCGATTTCCTGCAATTGTGCCCCGCTTTCAAGTCCTCTTGGCAGCCTTACTTCAGTATATTTTTGGATGATAGCTGTCATTTATAACTCTGCATGTTTGTGAATTGCAGTGCCCCTGAGCTCCTTTCTTCAATTTGCATTCTTGTGACCTGGCCGCAACACCACAGAATGGCTTCAGGCCCTAATCTGGTTCCGGCACGGCACGCTGAGCCTTTGGTTATTTCCTCTTCCTGGTGGGAAATGAGAGTTAAATTTGCCCGTCCAGACACCTCCAGCTAGTCTCTCATAGGTTCTCCCTATTGCTGTTCATCTTCCGCAGAAATTGCAAACTGGGCCAAACAGGAGGTTAAAGGCGCTGACTCTCCAAGTGGGGAGAGTGTTAGTAAAGCATCTGGAATGTTGCACCCGAGAACCAGGGGAGGAAAACTGAGACATATTTGAACACGTCTCCCGTTCACACGGTTGACGATACTCTGGGTTCCACATGCATGTTTTAGCTGAAGGAAGAATACCTTAAACCTGGAGAGTTAAGACCCGTGGAATGGGTACCATGCAATATGACTTCAAAGGGTCTTCATTTGCTCACCGAACCTCTCCAATCCTATCACTGCTGCATTTATGCCCCTGTACACATGCTTGATTCTCTTTCGGAGACATAGCAATCCATAGGTTTTAAGATACTTACTAGTCAGGTACATTCTTAGGCGTTTAATATGCGGTGTTGAGTCCATTTCGTTGAGCAAGGAGTAGCTCTTGTCTATTCCATAGTTGGCTTAAGGAACTTTATCTGTGCTCATTTCAATCTCTGGTTTTATGCAGCACCCCAACTCACCTTTCCCCTTAAGCAAGCATAAGTTGGTTTTCTAAATTTGAGACCCTGTTCTGTTCTGTAATTCAGTTCCTGTGTAGCCAAGTTTACATTCCGTGTATTAATGATATCTTATGATGTTTCTTTTTCTGTGTGACTTACTTCAGTTAGAATCATCATACCTGAATCCACTCATTGTGCTGCTAAGGGCCTGATGACACAGATTTCATTGCTGAGTGATATTGCTTTGTAAGTAAATACCACAACTTCTTTATCCATTTTTCAATTTCTGCGATGTTGAACTTGTACTGTAAACGAGGTTCTTGTAAACAGAGGCGTCCCAAACTTTGGGGTGGCTGTGTCTTTTTGATTTTAATTTCCCTAAGCTATAGGACCATAAGTGGAAGTGCCCTAGGCTCTGTTGCTTTGTTTTTTAGATGTTTCAGGAAACACCATACACTTCTCCGGAGTGTCTGTTGGCAATTTACATCCCGCCCATCAGCATAACAAGGCTCCCAGTTCTCCATGGCCTGTCCTGCCTTTCTGGATTTTACACTTTTTAAAGATGGCCCTTTTGACCGGGGGGAAGTGAGACTTCATTGTAGTGCAGATTTCCTTTGCATGCTTGCTTGGTTGGCCAAAAAGGGCGTATGCGTTTTTTCCTGAATATATTCAGGAAAAAACGCATACGCCCTTTTTGGCCAAGTGCATCATTGTGGACGTTCTGCCTCTTTTCCTATGCTTTCAATGCAATTCCAGTCTACCTCCTGAAATCGGTTTCCTGCAATTCTGCCCCGCTTTCAAGTCCTCTTGGCAGCCTTACTTCAGTCTATTTTTGGACGATACCTGTCATTTATAACTCTGCAGGTTTGTGAATTACAGTGCCCCTGAGCTCCTTTCTTCAACTCGCTTTCTTTTGAGCTGGCCGCAACACCGCTGGATGGCTTCAGGCCCTAATCTGGTTCCGGTACGGCACGCTGAGCCTTTGGTTATTTCCTCTTCCTGGTGGGAAATGAGAGTTAAATTTGCCCGTCCAGACACCTCCAGCTAGCCTCTCATTGGTTCTCGCTATTCCTGTTCATCTTCCGCAGAAATTGCAAACTGGGCCAAACAGGAGGTTAAAGGCGCTGACTCTCCAAGTGGGGAGAGTGTTAGTAAAGCGTCTGGAATGTTGCACCCGAGTACCAGGGGAGGAAAACTGAGACATATTTGAACACGTCTCCCGTTCACATGGTTGATCATACTTGGGTTCCACATGCATGTTTTAGCTGAAGGAAGAATACCTTAAACCTGGAGAGTTGAGACCCGTGTAATGGGTACCGTGCAATATGACTTCAAAGGGTCTTCATTTGCTCTTCAAACCTCTCCAATCCTATCACTGCTGCGTTTATGCCCCTGTACACACGCTTGATTCTCTTTTGGAGACATAGCAATCCATAGGTTTTAAGATACTTACTAGTCAGGTACATTCTTAGGCGTTTAATATGGGGTGTTGAGTCCATTTCGTTGAGCAAGGAGTAGCTCTTGACTATTCCATATTTGGCTTAAGGAACTTTATCTGTGCTCATTTCAATCTCTGGTTTTATGCAGCACCCCAACTCACCTTTACCCTTAAGCAAGCATAAGTTGGTTTTCTAAATTTGAGACACTGTTCTGTTCTGTAATTCAGTTCCTGTGTAGCCAAGTTTACTTTCCGTGTATTACTGATATCTTATGATGTTTCTTTTCTGTGTGACTTATTTCAGTTAGAATCATCGTACCTGAATCCACTCATTGTGCTGCTAAGGGCCTGATGACACAGATTTCATTGCTGAGTGATATTGCTTTGTAAGTAAATACCACAACTTCTTTATCCATTTTTCACTTTCTGCGATGTTGAACTTGTACTGTAAACGAGGTTCTTGTAAACAGAGCCGTTCCAAACTTTGGGGTGGCTGTGTCATTTTGATTTTAATTTCCCTAAGCTATAGGACCATAAGTGGAAGTGCCCTAGGTTCTGTTGCTTTGTTTTTTACATGTTTCAGGAAACACCATACACTTCTCCCGAGTGGTTGTTGGCAACTTACATCCCGCCCATCAGCATAACAAGGCTCCCAGTTCTCCATGGCCTGTCTTGTCTTTCTGGATTTTACACTTTTTTCAGATGGCCCTTTTGACCGGGGGGAAGTGAGACTTCATTGTAGTGCAGATTTCCTTTGCAAGCTTGCTTGGTTGGCCAAAAAGGGCGTATGCGTTTTTTCCTGAATATATTCAGGAAAAAACGCATACGCCCTTTTTGGCCAAGTGCATCATTGTGGACGTTCTGCCTCTTTTCCTATGCTTGCAATGCAATTCCAGTCTACCTCCTGAAATCGGTTTCCTGCAATTCTGCCCCGCTTTCAAGTCCTCTTGGCAGCCTTACTTCAGTCTATTTTTGGACGATAGCTGTCATTTATAAGTCTGCAGGTTTGTGAATTACAGTGCCCCTGAGCTCCTTTCTTCAACTCGCTTTCTTGTGACCTGGCCGCAACACCGCAGGATGGCTTCAGGCCCTAATCTGGTTCTGGCACGGCACGCTGAGCCTTTGGTTAATTCCTCTTCCTGGTGGGAAATGAGAGTTAAATTTGCCCGTCCAGACACCTCCAGCTAGTCTCTCATTGGTTCTCGCTATTCCTGTTCATCTTCCGCAGAAATTGCAAACTGGGCCAAACAGGAGGTTAAAGGGACTGACTCTCCAAGTCGGGAGAGTGTTAGTAAAGCATCTGGAATGTTGCACCCGAGTACCAGGGGAGGAAAACTGAGACATATTTGAAAACGTCTCCCGATCACATGGTTGATCATACTCTAGGTTCCCCATGCATGTTTTAGCTGAAGGAAGAATACCTTAAACCTGGAGAGTTGAGACCCGTGTAATGGGTACCATGCAATATGACTTCAAAGGGTCTTCATTTGCTCACCGAACCTCTCCAATCCTATCACTGCTGCGTTTATGCCCCTGTACACACGCTTGATTCTCTTTTGGAGACATAGCAATCCATAGGTTTTAAGATACTTACTAGTCAGGTACATTCTTAGGCGTTTAATATGGGGTGTTGAGTCCATTTCGTTGAGCAAGGAGTAGCTCTTGTCTATTCCATATTTGGCTTAAGGAACTTTATCTGTGCTCATTTCAATCTCTGGTTTTATGCAGCACCCCAACTCACCTTTCCCCTTAAGCAAGCATAAGTTGGTTTTCTAAATTTGAGACCCTGTTCTGTTTTGGAATGCAGTTCCTGTGTAGCCAAGTTTACATTCCGTGTATTACTGATATCTTATGATGTTTCTTTTTCTGTGTGACTTATTTCAGTTAGAATCATCGTACCTGAATCCACTCATTATGCTGCTACGGGCCTGATGACATAGATTTCATTGCTGAGTGATACTGCATTGTACGTAAGTACCACAAGTTCTTTATCCATTTTTCACATTCTGTGATATTGAACTTCTACGGTAAACGAGGTTCTTGTAAACGGAGGCGTCCCAAACTTTGGGGTGGCTGTGTCTTTTTGATTTTAATTTCCCTAAGCTATAGGACCATAAGTGGAAGTGCCCTAGGCTCTGTTGCTTTGTTTTTTAGATGTTTCAGGAAACACCATACACTTCTCCCCAGTGGTTGTTGGCAATTTACATCCCGCCCATCAGCATAACAAGGCTCCCAGTTCTCAATGGCCTGTTGCCTTTCTGGATTTTACACTTTTTTCAGATGGCCCTTTTGACCGGGGGGAAGTGAGACTTCATTGTAGTGCAGATTTCCTTTGCAAGCTTGCTTGGTTGGCCAAAAAGGGCGTATGCGTTTTTTCCTGAATATATTCAGGAAAAAACGCATACGCCCTTTTTGGCCAAGTGCATCATTGTGGACGTTCTGCCTCTTTTCCTATGCTTTCAATGCAATTCCAGTCTACCTCCTGAAATCGGTTTCCTACAATTCTGCCCCGCTTTCAAGTCCTCTTGGCAGCCTTACTTCAGTCTATTTTTGGACGATAGCTGTCATTTATAACTCTGCAGGTTTGTGAATTACAGTGCCCCTGAGCTCCTTTCTTCAACTCACTTTCTTGTGACCTGACCACAACACCGCAGGATGGCTTCAGGCCCTAATCTGGTTCCGGCACGGCACGCTGAGCCTTTGGTTAATTCCTCTTCCTGGTGGGAAATGAGAGTTAAATTTGCCCGTCCAGACACCTCCAGCTAGTCTCTCATTGGTTCTCGCTATTCCTGTTCATCTTCCGCAGAAATTACAAACTGGGCCAAACAGGAGGTTAAAGGGACTGACTCTCCAAGTTGGAAGAGTGTTAGTAAAGCGTCTGGAATGTTGCACCCGATTACCAGGGGAGGAAAACTGAGACATATTTGAACACGTCTCCCTTTCACATGGTTGATCATACTCTGGGTTCCACATGCATGTTTTAGCTGAAGGAAGAATACCTTAAACCTGGAGAGTTGAGACCCGTGTAATGGGTACCATGCAATATGACTTCAAAGGGTCTTCATTTGCTCACCGAACCTCTCCAATCCTATCACTGCTGCGTTTATGCCCCTGTACACACGCTTGATTCTCTTTTGGAGACATAGCAATCCATAGGTTTTAAGATACTTACTAGTCAGGTACATTCTTAGGCGTTTAATATGGGGTGTTGAGTCCATTTCGTTGAGCAAGGAGTAGCTCTTGTCTGTTCCATATTTGGCTTAAGGAACTTTATCTGTGCTCATTTCAATCTCTGGTTTTATGCAGCACCCCAACTCACCTTTCCCCTTAAGCAAGCATAAGATGTTTTTCTAAATTTGAGACACTGTTCTGTTTTGGAATTCAGTTCCTGTGTAGCCAAGTTTACATTCCGTGTATTACTGATATCTTATGATGTTTCTTTTTCTGTGTGACTTATTTCAGTTAGAATCATCGTACCTGAATCCACTCATTATGCTGCTATGGGCCTGAGGACATGGATTTCATTGCTGAGTGATACTGCATTGTACGTAAGTACCACAAGTTCTTTATCCATTTTTCACTTTCTGTGATATTGAACTTGTATGGTAAACGAGGTTCTTGTAAACGGAGGCGTCCCAAACTTTGGGGTGGCTGTGTCTTTTTGATTTTAATTTCCCTAAGCTATAGGACCATAAGTGGAAGTGCCCTAGGCTCTGTTGCTTTGTTTTTTAGATGTTTCAGGAAACACCATACACTTCTCCCGAGTGGTTGTTGGCAATTTACATCCCGCCCATCAGCATAACAAGGCTCCCAGTTGTCCATGGCCTGTCCTGCCTTTCTGGATTTTACACTTTTTTCAGATGGCCCTTTTGACCGGGGGGAAGTGAGACTTCATTGTAGTGCAGATTTCCTTTGCAAGCTTGCTTGGTTGGCCAAAAAGGGCGTATGCGTTTTTTCCTGAATATATTCAGGAAAAAACGCATACGCCCTTTTTGGCCAAGTGCATCATTGTGGACGTTCTGCCTCTTTTCCTATGCTTTCAATGCAATTCCAGTCTACCTCCTGAAATCGGTTTCCTGCAATTCTGCCCCGCTTTCAAGTCCTCTTGGCAGCCTTACTTCAGTCTATTTTTGGACGATAGCTGTCATTTATAAGTCTGCAGGTTTGTGAATTACAGTGCCCCTGAGCTCCTTTCTTCAACTCACTTTCTTGTGACCTGACCACAACACCGCAGGATGGCTTCAGGCCCTAATCTGGTTCCGGCACGGCACGCTGAGCCTTTGGTTAATTCCTCTTCCTGGTGGGAAATGAGAGTTAAATTTGCCCGTCCAGACACCTCCAGCTAGTCTCTCATTGGTTCTCGCTATTCCTGTTCATCTTCCGCAGAAATTACAAACTGGGCCAAACAGGAGGTTAAAGGGACTGACTCTCCAAGTTGGAAGAGTGTTAGTAAAGCGTCTGGAATGTTGCACCCGATTACCAGGGGAGGAAAACTGAGACATATTTGAACACGTCTCCCGTTCACATGGTTGATCATACTCTGGGTTCCACATGCATGTTTTAGCTGAAGGAAGAATACCTTAAACCTGGAGAGTTGAGACCCGTGTAATGGGTACCATGCAATATGACTTCAAAGGGTCTTCATTTGCTCACCGAACCTCTCCAATCCTATCACTGCTGCGTTTATGCCCCTGTACACACGCTTGATTCTCTTTTGGAGACATAGCAATCCATAGGTTTTAAGATACTTACTAGTCAGGTACATTCTTAGGCGTTTAATATGGGGTGTTGAGTCCATTTCGTTGAGCAAGGAGTAGCTCTTGTCTATTCCATATTTGGCTTAAGGAACTTTATCTGTGCTCATTTCAATCTCTGGTTTTATGCAGCACCCCAACTCACCTTTCCCCTTAAGCAAGCATAAGATGTTTTTCTAAATTTGAGACACTGTTCTGTTTTGGAATTCAGTTCCTGTGTAGCCAAGTTTACATTCCGTGTATTACTGATATCTTATGATGTTTCTTTTTCTGTGTGACTTATTTCAGTTAGAATCATCGTACCTGAATCCACTCATTATGCTGCTATGGGCCTGAGGACATGGATTTCATTGCTGAGTGATACTGCATTGTACGTAAGTACCACAAGTTCTTTATCCATTTTTCACTTTCTGTGATATTGAACTTGTATGGTAAACGAGGTTCTTGTAAACGGAGGCGTCCCAAACTTTGGGGTGGCTGTGTCTTTTTGATTTTAATTTCCCTAAGCTATAGGACCATAAGTGGAAGTGCCCTAGGCTCTGTTGCTTTGTTTTTTAGATGTTTCAGGAAACACCATACACTTCTCCCGAGTGGTTGTTGGCAATTTACATCCCGCCCATCAGCATAACAAGGCTCCCAGTTCTCCATGGCCTGTCCTGCCTTTGGATTTTACACTTTTTTCAGATGGCCCTTTTGCCCGGGGGGAAGTGAGACTTCATTGTAGTGCAGATTTCCTTTGCAAGCTTGCTTGGTTGGCCAAAAAGGGCGTATGCGTTTTTTCCTGAATATATTCAGGAAAAAACGCATACGCCCTTTTTGGCCAAGTGCATCATTGTGGACGTTCTGCCTCTTTTCCTATGCTTTCAATGCAATTCCAGTCTACCTCCTGAAATCGCTTTCCTGCAATTCTGCCCTGCTTTCAAGTCCTCTTGGCAGCCTTACTTCAGTCTATTTTTGGACGATAGCTGTCATTTATAACTCTGCAGGTTTGTGAATTACAGTGCCCCTGAGCTCCTTTCTTCAACTCGCTTTCTTTTGAGCTGGCCGCAACACTGCAGGATGGCTTCAGGCCCTAATCTGGTTCCGGCACGGCACGCTGAGCCTTTGGTTATTTCCTCTTCCTGGTGGGAAATGAGAGTTAAATTTGCCCATCCAGACACCTCCAGCTAGCCTCTCATTGGTTCTCGCTATTTCTGTTCATCTTCCGCAGAAATTGCAAACTGGGCCAAACAGGAGGTTAAAGGTGCTGACTCTCCAAGTGGGGAGAGTGTTAGTAAAGCGTCTGGAATGTTGCACCCGAGTACCAGGGTACGAAAACTGAGACATATTTGAACACGTCTCCCGATCACATGGTTGATCATACTCTAGGTTCCACATGCATGTTTTAGCTGAAGGAAGAATACCTTAAACCTGGGTAGTTGAAACCCGTGGAATGGGTACCATGCAATATGACTTCAAAGGGTCTTCATTTGCTCACCGACCCTCTCCAATCCTATCACTGCTGCGTTTATGCCCCTGTACACATGCTTGATTCTCTTTCAGAGACATAGCAATCCATAGGTTTTAAGATACTTACTAGTCAGGTACATTCTTAGGCGTTTAATATGCGGTGTTGAGTCCATTTCGTTGAGCAAGGAGTAGCTCTTGTCTATTCCATATTTGGCTTAAGGAACTTTATCTGTGCTCATTTCAATCTCTGGTTTTATGCAGCACCCCAACTCACCTTTACCCTTAAGCAAGCATAAGTTGGTTTTCTAAATTTGAGTCCCTGTTCTGTTCTGTAATTCAGTTCCTGTGTAGCCAAGTTTACATTCCGTGTATTACTGATACCTTATGATGTTTCTTTTTCTGTGTGACTTATTTCAGTTAGAATCATCATACCTGAATCCACTCATTGTGCTGCTAAGGGCCTGATGACACAGATTTCATTGCTGAGTGATATTGCTTTGTAAGTAAATACCACAACTTCTTTATCCATTTTTCACTTTCTGCGATGTTGAACTTGTACTGTAAACGAGGTTCTTGTAAACAGAGCCGTTCCAAACTTTGGGGTGGCTGTGTCTTTTTGATTTTAATTTCCCTAAGCTATAGGACCATAAGTGGAAGTGCCCTAGGTTCTGTTGCTTTGTTTTTTCGATGTTTCAGGAAACACCATACACTTCTCCCGAGTGTCTGTTGGCAATTTACATCCCGCCCATCAGCATAACAAGGCTCCCAGTTCTCCATGGCCTGTCCTGCCTTTCTGGATTTTACACTTTTTTCAGATGGCCCTTTTGACCGGGGGGAAGTGAGACTTCATTGTAGTGCAGATTTCCTTTGCAAGCTTGCTTGGTTGGCCAAAAAGTGCGTATGCGTTTTTTCCTGAATATATTCAGGAAAAAACGCATACGCCCTTTTTGGCCAAGTGCATCATTGTGGACGTTCTGCCTCTTTTCCTATGCTTTCAATGCAATTCCAGTCTACCTCCTGAAATCGGTTTCCTGCAATTCTGCCCCGCTTTCAAGTCCTCTTGGCAGCCTTACTTCCGTCTATTTTTGGACGATAGCTGTCATTTATAACTCTGCAGGTTTGTGAATTACAGTGCCCCTGAGCTCCTTTCTTCAACTCGCTTTCTTGTGACCTGGCCGCAACACCGTAGGATGGCTTCAGGCCCTAATCTGGTTCCGGTACGGCACGCTGAGCCTTTGGTTATTTCCTCTTCCTGGTGGGAAATGAGAGTTAAATTTGCCCGTCCAGACACCTCCAGCTAGCCTCTCATTGGTTCTCGCTATTCCTGTTCATCTTCCGCAGAAATGGGAAACTGGGCCAAACAGGAGGTTAAAGGCGCTGACTCTCCAAGTGGGGAGAGTGTTAGTAAAGCGTCTGGAATGTTGCACCCGAGTACCAGGGGAGGAAAACTGAGACATATTTGAACACGTCTCCCGATCACACGGTTGATCATACTCTAGGTTCCACATGCATGTTTTAGCTGAAGGAAGAATACCTTAAACCTGGGTAGTTGAAACCCGTGTAATGGGTACCATGCAATATGACTTCAAAGGGTCTTCATTTGCTCACCGAACCTCTCCAATCCTATCACTGCTGCGTTTATGCCCCTGTACACATGCTTGATTCTCTTTCGGAGACATAGCAATCCATAGGTTTTAAGATACTTACTAGTAAGGTACATTCTTAGGCGTTTAATATGCAGTGTTGAGTCCATTTCGTTGAGCAAGGAGTAGCTCTTGTCTATTCCATATTTGACTTAAGGAACTTTATCTGTGCTCATTTCAGTCTCTGGTTTCATGCAGCACCCCAACTCACCTTTCCCCTTAAGCAAGCATAAGTTGGTTTTCTAAATTTGAGACCCTGTTCTGTTCTGTAATTCAGTTCCTGTGTAGCCAAGTTTACATTCCGTGTATTACTGATATCTTATGATGTTTCTTTTTCTGTGTGACTTACTTCAGTTAGAATCATCATACCTGAATCCACTCATTGTGCTGCTAAGGGCCTGATGACACAGATTTCATTGCTGAGTGATATTGCTTTGTAAGTAAATACCACAACTTCTTTATCCATTTTTCAATTTCTGCGATGTTGAACTTGTACTGTAAACGAGGTTCTTGAAAACAGAGCCGTACCAAACTTTGGGGTGGCTGTGTCTTTTTGATTTTAATTTCCCTAAGCTATAGGACCATAAGTGGAAGTGCCCTAGGTTCTGTTGCTTTGTTTTTTAGATGTTTCAGGAAACACCATACACTTCTCCCGAGTGGTTGTTGGCAATTTACATCCCGCCCATCAGCATAACAAGGCTCCCAGTTCTCCATGGCCTGTCCTGCCTTTCTGGATTTTACACTTTTTTCAGATGGCCCTTTTGACCGGGGGGAAGTGAGACTTCATTGTAGTGCAGATTTCCTTTGCAAGCTTGCTTGGTTGGCCAAAAAGGGCGTATGCGTTTTTTCCTGAATATATTCAGGAAAAAACGCATACGCCCTTTTTGGCCAAGTGCATCATTGTGGACGTTCTGCCTCTTTTCCTATGCTTTCAATGCAATTCCAGTCTACCTCCTGAAATCGGTTTCCTGCAATTCTGCCCCGCTTTCAAGTCCTCTTGGCAGCCTTACTTCAGTCTATTTTTGGACGATACCTGTCATTTATAACTCTGCAGGTTTGTGAATTACAGTGCCCCTGAGCTCCTTTCTTCGACTCGCTTTCTTTTGAGCTGGCCGCAACACCGCAGGATGGCTTCAGGCCCTAATCTGGTTCCGGTACGGCACGCTGAGCCTTTGGTTATTTCCTCTTCCTGGTGGGAAATGAGAGTTAAATTTGCCCGTCCAGACACCTCCAGCTAGCCTCTCATTGGTTCTCGCTATTCCTGTTCATCTTCCGCAGAAATTGCAAACTGGGCCAAACAGGAGGTTAAAGGCGCTGACTCTCCAAGTGGGGAGAGTGTTAGTAAAGCATCTGGAATGTTGCACCCGAGTACCAGGGGAGGAAAACTGAGACATATTTGAACACGTCTCCCGTTCACATGGTTGATCATACTTGGGTTCCACATGCATGTTTTAGCTGAAGGAAGAATACCTTAAACCTGGAGAGTTGAGACCCGTGTAATGGGTACCGTGCAATATGACTTCAAAGGGTCTTCATTTGCTCTTCAAACCTCTCCAATCCTATCACTGCTGCGTTTATGCCCCTGTACACACGCTTGATTCTCTTTTGGAGACATAGCAATCCATAGGTTTTAAGATACTTACTAGTCAGGTACATTCTTAGGCGTTTAATATGGGGTGTTGAGTCCATTTCGTTGAGCAAGGAGTAGCTCTTGACTATTCCATATTTGGCTTAAGGAACTTTATCTGTACTCATTTCAATCTCTGGTTTTATGCAGCACCCCAACTCACCTTTACCCTTAAGCAAGCATAAGTTGGTTTTCTAAATTTGAGACACTGTTCTGTTCTGTAATTCAGTTCCTGTGTAGCCAAGTTTACATTCCGTGTATTACTGATATCTTATGATGTTTCTTTTCTGTGTGACTTATTTCAGTTAGAATCATCGTACCTGAATCCACTCATTGTGCTGCTAAGGGCCTGATGACACAGATTTCATTGCTGAGTGATATTGCTTTGTAAGTAAATACCACAACTTCTTTATCCATTTTTCACTTTCTGCGATGTTGAACTTGTACTGTAAACGAGGTTCTTGTAAACAGAGCCGTTCCAAACTTTGGGGTGGCTGTGTCATTTTGATTTTAATTTCCCTAAACTATAGGACCATAAGTGGAAGTGCCCTAGGTTCTGTTGCTTTGTTTTTTACATGTTTCAGGAAACACCATACACTTCTCCCGAGTGGTTGTTGGCAACTTACATCCCGCCCATCAGCATAACAAGGCTCCCAGTTCTCCATGGCCTGTCTTGTCTTTCTGGATTTTACACTTTTTTCAGATGGCCCTTTTGACCGGGGGGAAGTGAGACTTCATTGTAGTGCAGATTTCCTTTGCAAGCTTGCTTGGTTGGCCAAAAAGGGCGTATGCGTTTTTTCCTGAATATATTCAGGAAAAAACGCATACGCCCTTTTTGGCCAAGTGCATCATTGTGGACGTTCTGCCTCTTTTCCTATGCTTGCAATGCAATTCCAGTCTACCTCCTGAAATCGGTTTCCTGCAATTCTGCCCCGCTTTCAAGTCCTCTTGGCAGCCTTACTTCAGTCTATTTTTGGACGATAGCTGTCATTTATAAGTCTGCAGGTTTGTGAATTACAGTGCCCCTGAGCTCCTTTCTTCAACTCGCTTTCTTGTGACCTGGCCGCAACACCGCAGGATGGCTTCAGGCCCTAATCTGGTTCTGGCACGGCACGCTGAGCCTTTGGTTAATTCCTCTTCCTGGTGGGAAATGAGAGTTAAATTTGCCCGTCCAGACACCTCCAGCTAGTCTCTCATTGGTTCTCGCTATTCCTGTTCATCTTCCGCAGAAATTGCAAACTGGGCCAAACAGGAGGTTAAAGGGACTGACTCTCCAAGTCGGGAGAGTGTTAGTAAAGCGTCTGGAATGTTGCACCCGAGTACCAGGGGAGGAAAACTGAGACATATTTGAAAACGTCTCCCGATCACATGGTTGATCATACTCTAGGTTCCCCATGCATGTTTTAGCTGAAGGAAGAATACCTTAAACCTGGAGAGTTGAGACCCGTGTAATGGGTACCATGCAATATGACTTCAAAGGGTCTTCATTTGCTCACCGAACCTCTCCAATCCTATCACTGCTGCGTTTATGCCCCTGTACACACGCTTGATTCTCTTTTGGAGACATAGCAATCCATAGGTTTTAAGATACTTACTAGTCAGGTACATTCTTAGGCGTTTAATATGGGGTGTTGAGTCCATTTCGTTGAGCAAGGAGTAGCTCTTGTCTATTCCATATTTGGCTTAAGGAACTTTATCTGTGCTCATTTCAATCTCTGGTTTTATGCAGCACCCCAACTCACCTTTCCCCTTAAGCAAGCATAAGTTGGTTTTCTAAATTTGAGACCCTGTTCTGTTTTGGAATGCAGTTCCTGTGTAGCCAAGTTTACATTCCGTGTATTACTGATATCTTATGATGTTTCTTTTTCTGTGTGACTTATTTCAGTTAGAATCATCGTACCTGAATCCACTCATTATGCTGCTACGGGCCTGATGACATAGATTTCATTGCTGAGTGATACTGCATTGTACGTAAGTACCACAAGTTCTTTATCCATTTTTCACATTCTGTGATATTGAACTTCTACGGTAAACGAGGTTCTTGTAAACGGAGGCGTCCCAAACTTTGGGGTGGCTGTGTCTTTTTGATTTTAATTTCCCTAAGCTATAGGACCATAAGTGGAAGTGCCCTAGGCTCTGTTGCTTTGTTTTTTAGATGTTTCAGGAAACACCATACACTTCTCCCCAGTGGTTGTTGGCAATTTACATCCCGCCCATCAGCATAACAAGGCTCCCAGTTCTCCATGGCCTGTCCTGCCTTTCTGGATTTTACACTTTTTTCAGATGGCCCTTTTGACCGGGGGGAAGTGAGACTTCATTGTAGTGCAGATTTCCTTTGCAAGCTTGCTTGGTTGGCCAAAAAGGGCGTATGCGTTTTTTCCTGAATATATTCAGGAAAAAACGCATACGCCCTTTTTGGCCAAGTGCATCATTGTGGACGTTCTGCCTCTTTTCCTATGCTTGCAATGCAATTCCAGTCTACCTCCTGAAATCGGTTTCCTGCAATTCTGCCCCGCTTTCAAGTCCTCTTGGCAGCCTTACTTCAGTCTATTTTTGGACGATAGCTGTCATTTATAAGTCTGCAGGTTTGTGAATTACAGTGCCCCTGAGCTCCTTTCTTCAACTCACTTTCTTGTGACCTGACCACAACACCGCAGGATGGCTTCAGGCCCTAATCTGGTTCCGGCACGGCACGCTGAGCCTTTGGTTAATTCCTCTTCCTGGTGGGAAATGAGAGTTAAATTTGCCCGTCCAGACACCTCCAGCTAGTCTCTCATTGGTTCTCGCTATTCCTGTTCATCTTCCGCAGAAATTACAAACTGGGCCAAACAGGAGGTTAAAGGGACTGACTCTCCAAGTTGGAAGAGTGTTAGTAAAGCGTCTGGAATGTTGCACCCGATTACCAGGGGAGGAAAACTGAGACATATTTGAACACGTCTCCCTTTCACATGGTTGATCATACTCTGGGTTCCACATGCATGTTTTAGCTGAAGGAAGAATACCTTAAACCTGGAGAGTTGAGACCCGTGTAATGGGTACCATGCAATATGACTTCAAAGGGTCTTCATTTGCTCACCGAACCTCTCCAATCCTATCACTGCTGCGTTTATGCCCCTGTACACACGCTTGATTCTCTTTTGGAGACATAGCAATCCATAGGTTTTAAGATACTTACTAGTCAGGTACATTCTTAGGCGTTTAATATGGGGTGTTGAGTCCATTTCGTTGAGCAAGGAGTAGCTCTTGTCTATTCCATATTTGGCTTAAGGAACTTTATCTGTGCTCATTTCAATCTCTGGTTTTATGCAGCACCCCAACTCACCTTTCCCCTTAAGCAAGCATAAGATGTTTTTCTAAATTTGAGACACTGTTCTGTTTTGGAATTCAGTTCCTGTGTAGCCAAGTTTACATTCCGTGTATTACTGATATCTTATGATGTTTCTTTTTCTGTGTGACTTATTTCAGTTAGAATCATCGTACCTGAATCCACTCATTATGCTGCTATGGGCCTGAGGACATGGATTTCATTGCTGAGTGATACTGCATTGTACGTAAGTACCACAAGTTCTTTATCCATTTTTCACTTTCTGTGATATTGAACTTGTATGGTAAACGAGGTTCTTGTAAACGGAGGCGTCCCAAACTTTGGGGTGGCTGTGTCTTTTTGATTTTAATTTCCCTAAGCTATAGGACCATAAGTGGAAGTGCCCTAGGCTCTGTTGCTTTGTTTTTTAGATGTTTCAGGAAACACCATACACTTCTCCCGAGTGGTTGTTGGCAATTTACATCCCGCCCATCAGCATAACAAGGCTCCCAGTTGTCCATGGCCTGTCCTGCCTTTCTGGATTTTACACTTTTTTCAGATGGCCCTTTTGACCGGGGGGAAGTGAGACTTCATTGTAGTGCAGATTTCCTTTGCAAGCTTGCTTGGTTGGCCAAAAAGGGCGTATGCGTTTTTTCCTGAATATATTCAGGAAAAAACGCATACGCCCTTTTTGGCCAAGTGCATCATTGTGGACGTTCTGCCTCTTTTCCTATGCTTTCAATGCAATTCCAGTCTACCTCCTGAAATCGGTTTCCTGCAATTCTGCCCCGCTTTCAAGTCCTCTTGGCAGCCTTACTTCAGTCTATTTTTGGACGATAGCTGTCATTTATAAGTCTGCAGGTTTGTGAATTACAGTGCCCCTGAGCTCCTTTCTTCAACTCACTTTCTTGTGACCTGACCACAACACCGCAGGATGGCTTCAGGCCCTAATCTGGTTCCGGCACGGCACGCTGAGCCTTTGGTTAATTCCTCTTCCTGGTGGGAAATGAGAGTTAAATTTGCCCGTCCAGACACCTCCAGCTAGTCTCTCATTGGTTCTCGCTATTCCTGTTCATCTTCCGCAGAAATTACAAACTGGGCCAAACAGGAGGTTAAAGGGACTGACTCTCCAAGTTGGAAGAGTGTTAGTAAAGCGTCTGGAATGTTGCACCCGATTACCAGGGGAGGAAAACTGAGACATATTTGAACACGTCTCCCGTTCACATGGTTGATCATACTCTGGGTTCCACATGCATGTTTTAGCTGAAGGAAGAATACCTTAAACCTGGAGAGTTGAGACCCGTGTAATGGGTACCATGCAATATGACTTCAAAGGGTCTTCATTTGCTCACCGAACCTCTCCAATCCTATCACTGCTGCGTTTATGCCCCTGTACACACGCTTGATTCTCTTTTGGAGACATAGCAATCCATAGGTTTTAAGATACTTACTAGTCAGGTACATTCTTAGGCGTTTAATATGGGGTGTTGAGTCCATTTCGTTGAGCAAGGAGTAGCTCTTGTCTATTCCATATTTGGCTTAAGGAACTTTATCTGTGCTCATTTCAATCTCTGGTTTTATGCAGCACCCCAACTCACCTTTCCCCTTAAGCAAGCATAAGATGTTTTTCTAAATTTGAGACACTGTTCTGTTTTGGAATTCAGTTCCTGTGTAGCCAAGTTTACATTCCGTGTATTAGTGATATCTTATGATGTTTCTTTTTCTGTGTGACTTATTTCAGTTAGAATCATCGTACCTGAATCCACTCATTATGCTGCTATGGGCCTGAGGACATGGATTTCATTGCTGAGTGATACTGCATTGTACGTAAGTACCACAAGTTCTTTATCCATTTTTCACTTTCTGTGATATTGAACTTGTATGGTAAACGAGGTTCTTGTAAACGGAGGCGTCCCAAACTTTGGGGTGGCTGTGTCTTTTTGATTTTAATTTCCCTAAGCTATAGGACCATAAGTGGAAGTGCCCTAGGCTCTGTTGCTTTGTTTTTTAGATGTTTCAGGAAACACCATACACTTCTCCCGAGTGGTTGTTGGCAATTTACATCCCGCCCATCAGCATAACAAGGCTCCCAGTTCTCCATGGCCTGTCCTGCCTTTGGATTTTACACTTTTTTCAGATGGCCCTTTTGCCCGGGGGGAAGTGAGACTTCATTGTAGTGCAGATTTCCTTTGCAAGCTTGCTTGGTTGGCCAAAAAGGGCGTATGCGTTTTTTCCTGAATATATTCAGGAAAAAACGCATACGCCCTTTTTGGCCAAGTGCATCATTGTGGACGTTCTGCCTCTTTTCCTATGCTTTCAATGCAATTCCAGTCTACCTCCTGAAATCGCTTTCCTGCAATTCTGCCCTGCTTTCAAGTCCTCTTGGCAGCCTTACTTCAGTCTATTTTTGGACGATAGCTGTCATTTATAACTCTGCAGGTTTGTGAATTACAGTGCCCCTGAGCTCCTTTCTTCAACTCGCTTTCTTTTGAGCTGGCCGCAACACTGCAGGATGGCTTCAGGCCCTAATCTGGTTCCGGCACGGCACGCTGAGCCTTTGGTTATTTCCTCTTCCTGGTGGGAAATGAGAGTTAAATTTGCCCATCCAGACACCTCCAGCTAGCCTCTCATTGGTTCTCGCTATTTCTGTTCATCTTCCGCAGAAATTGCAAACTGGGCCAAACAGGAGGTTAAAGGTGCTGACTCTCCAAGTGGGGAGAGTGTTAGTAAAGCGTCTGGAATGTTGCACCCGAGTACCAGGGTACGAAAACTGAGACATATTTGAACACGTCTCCCGATCACATGGTTGATCATACTCTAGGTTCCACATGCATGTTTTAGCTGAAGGAAGAATACCTTAAACCTGGGTAGTTGAAACCCGTGGAATGGGTACCATGCAATATGACTTCAAAGGGTCTTCATTTGCTCACCGACCCTCTCCAATCCTATCACTGCTGCGTTTATGCCCCTGTACACATGCTTGATTCTCTTTCAGAGACATAGCAATCCATAGGTTTTAAGATACTTACTAGTCAGGTACATTCTTAGGCGTTTAATATGCGGTGTTGAGTCCATTTCGTTGAGCAAGGAGTAGCTCTTGTCTATTCCATATTTGGCTTAAGGAACTTTATCTGTGCTCATTTCAATCTCTGGTTTTATGCAGCACCCCAACTCACCTTTACCCTTAAGCAAGCATAAGTTGGTTTTCTAAATTTGAGTCCCTGTTCTGTTCTGTAATTCAGTTCCTGTGTAGCCAAGTTTACATTCCGTGTATTACTGATACCTTATGATGTTTCTTTTTCTGTGTGACTTATTTCAGTTAGAATCATCATACCTGAATCCACTCATTGTGCTGCTAAGGGCCTGATGACACAGATTTCATTGCTGAGTGATATTGCTTTGTAAGTAAATACCACAACTTCTTTATCCATTTTTCACTTTCTGCGATGTTGAACTTGTACTGTAAACGAGGTTCTTGTAAACAGAGCCGTTCCAAACTTTGGGGTGGCTGTGTCTTTTTGATTTTAATTTCCCTAAGCTATAGGACCATAAGTGGAAGTGCCCTAGGTTCTGTTGCTTTGTTTTTTCGATGTTTCAGGAAACACCATACACTTCTCCCGAGTGTCTGTTGGCAATTTACATCCCGCCCATCAGCATAACAAGGCTCCCAGTTCTCCATGGCCTGTCCTGCCTTTCTGGATTTTACACTTTTTTCAGATGGCCCTTTTGACCGGGGGGAAGTGAGACTTCATTGTAGTGCAGATTTCCTTTGCAAGCTTGCTTGGTTGGCCAAAAAGGGCGTATGCGTTTTTTCCTGAATATATTCAGGAAAAAACGCATACGCCCTTTTTGGCCAAGTGCATCATTGTGGACGTTCTGCCTCTTTTCCTATGCTTTCAATGCAATTCCAGTCTACCTCCTGAAATCGGTTTCCTGCAATTCTGCCCCGCTTTCAAGTCCTCTTGGCAGCCTTACTTCCGTCTATTTTTGGACGATAGCTGTCATTTATAACTCTGCAGGTTTGTGAATTACAGTGCCCCTGAGCTCCTTTCTTCAACTCGCTTTCTTGTGACCTGGCCGCAACACCGTAGGATGGCTTCAGGCCCTAATCTGGTTCCGGTACGGCACGCTGAGCCTTTGGTTATTTCCTCTTCCTGGTGGGAAATGAGAGTTAAATTTGCCCGTCCAGACACCTCCAGCTAGCCTCTCATTGGTTCTCGCTATTCCTGTTCATCTTCCGCAGAAATGGGAAACTGGGCCAAACAGGAGGTTAAAGGCGCTGACTCTCCAAGTGGGGAGAGTGTTAGTAAAGCGTCTGGAATGTTGCACCCGAGTACCAGGGGAGGAAAACTGAGACATATTTGAACACGTCTCCCGATCACACGGTTGATCATACTCTAGGTTCCACATGCATGTTTTAGCTGAAGGAAGAATACCTTAAACCTGGGTAGTTGAAACCCGTGTAATGGGTACCATGCAATATGACTTCAAAGGGTCTTCATTTGCTCACCGAACCTCTCCAATCCTATCACTGCTGCGTTTATGCCCCTGTACACATGCTTGATTCTCTTTCGGAGACATAGCAATCCATAGGTTTTAAGATACTTACTAGTAAGGTACATTCTTAGGCGTTTAATATGCAGTGTTGAGTCCATTTCGTTGAGCAAGGAGTAGCTCTTGTCTATTCCATATTTGACTTAAGGAACTTTATCTGTGCTCATTTCAGTCTCTGGTTTCATGCAGCACCCCAACTCACCTTTCCCCTTAAGCAAGCATAAGTTGGTTTTCTAAATTTGAGACCCTGTTCTGTTCTGTAATTCAGTTCCTGTGTAGCCAAGTTTACATTCCGTGTATTACTGATATCTTATGATGTTTCTTTTTCTGTGTGACTTACTTCAGTTAGAATCATCATACCTGAATCCACTCATTGTGCTGCTAAGGGCCTGATGACACAGATTTCATTGCTGAGTGATATTGCTTTGTAAGTAAATACCACAACTTCTTTATCCATTTTTCAATTTCTGCGATGTTGAACTTGTACTGTAAACGAGGTTCTTGTAAACAGAGCCGTACCAAACTTTGGGGTGGCTGTGTCTTTTTGATTTTAATTTCCCTAAGCTATAGGACCATAAGTGGAAGTGCCCTAGGTTCTGTTGCTTTGTTTTTTAGATGTTTCAGGAAACACCATACACTTCTCCCGAGTGGTTGTTGGCAATTTACATCCCGCCCATCAGCATAACAAGGCTCCCAGTTCTCCATGGCCTGTCCTGCCTTTCTGGATTTTACACTTTTTTCAGATGGCCCTTTTGACCGGGGGGAAGTGAGACTTCATTGTAGTGCAGATTTCCTTTGCAAGCTTGCTTGGTTGGCCAAAAAGGGCGTATGCGTTTTTTCCTGAATATATTCAGGAAAAAACGCATACGCCCTTTTTGGCCAAGTGCATCATTGTGGACGTTCTGCCTCTTTTCCTATGCTTTCAATGCAATTCCAGTCTACCTCCTGAAATCGGTTTCCTGCAATTCTGCCCCGCTTTCAAGTCCTCTTGGCAGCCTTACTTCAGTCTATTTTTGGACGATACCTGTCATTTATAACTCTGCAGGTTTGTGAATTACAGTGCCCCTGAGCTCCTTTCTTCAACTCGCTTTCTTTTGAGCTGGCCGCAACACCGCAGGATGGCTTCAGGCCCTAATCTGGTTCCGGTACGGCACGCTGAGCCTTTGGTTATTTCCTCTTCCTGGTGGGAAATGAGAGTTAAATTTGCCCGTCCAGACACCTCCAGCTAGCCTCTCATTGGTTCTCGCTATTCCTGTTCATCTTCCGCAGAAATTGCAAACTGGGCCAAACAGGAGGTTAAAGGCGCTGACTCTCCAAGTGGGGAGAGTGTTAGTAAAGCATCTGGAATGTTGCACCCGAGTACCAGGGGAGGAAAACTGAGACATATTTGAACACGTCTCCCGTTCACATGGTTGATCATACTTGGGTTCCACATGCATGTTTTAGCTGAAGGAAGAATACCTTAAACCTGGAGAGTTGAGACCCGTGTAATGGGTACCGTGCAATATGACTTCAAAGGGTCTTCATTTGCTCTTCAAACCTCTCCAATCCTATCACTGCTGCGTTTATGCCCCTGTACACATGCTTGATTCTCTTTTGGAGACATAGCAATCCATAGGTTTTAAGATACTTACTAGTCAGGTACATTCTTAGGCGTTTAATATGGGGTGTTGAGTCCATTTCGTTGAGCAAGGAGTAGCTCTTGACTATTCCATATTTGGCTTAAGGAACTTTATCTGTACTCATTTCAATCTCTGGTTTTATGCAGCACCCCAACTCACCTTTACCCTTAAGCAAGCATAAGTTGGTTTTCTAAATTTGAGACCCTGTTCTGTTCTGTAATTCAGTTCCTGTGTAGCCAAGTTTACATTCCGTGTATTACTGATATCTTATGATGTTTCTTTTCTGTGTGACTTATTTCAGTTAGAATCATCGTACCTGAATCCACTCATTGTGCTGCTAAGGGCCTGATGACACAGATTTCATTGCTGAGTGATATTGCTTTGTAAGTAAATACCACAACTTCTTTATCCATTTTTCACTTTCTGCGATGTTGAACTTGTACTGTAAACGAGGTTCTTGTAAACAGAGCCGTTCCAAACTTTGGGGTGGCTGTGTCATTTTGATTTTAATTTCCCTAAACTATAGGACCATAAGTGGAAGTGCCCTAGGTTCTGTTGCTTTGTTTTTTACATGTTTCAGGAAACACCATACACTTCTCCCGAGTGGTTGTTGGCAACTTACATCCCGCCCATCAGCATAACAAGGCTCCCAGTTCTCCATGGCCTGTCTTGTCTTTCTGGATTTTACACTTTTTTCAGATGGCCCTTTTGACCGGGGGGAAGTGAGACTTCATTGTAGTGCAGATTTCCTTTGCAAGCTTGCTTGGTTGGCCAAAAAGGGCGTATGCGTTTTTTCCTGAATATATTCAGGAAAAAACGCATACGCCCTTTTTGGCCAAGTGCATCATTGTGGACGTTCTGCCTCTTTTCCTATGCTTGCAATGCAATTCCAGTCTACCTCCTGAAATCGGTTTCCTGCAATTCTGCCCCGCTTTCAAGTCCTCTTGGCAGCCTTACTTCAGTCTATTTTTGGACGATAGCTGTCATTTATAAGTCTGCAGGTTTGTGAATTACAGTGCCCCTGAGCTCCTTTCTTCAACTCGCTTTCTTGTGACCTGGCCGCAACACCGCAGGATGGCTTCAGGCCCTAATCTGGTTCTGGCACGGCACGCTGAGCCTTTGGTTAATTCCTCTTCCTGGTGGGAAATGAGAGTTAAATTTGCCCGTCCAGACACCTCCAGCTAGTCTCTCATTGGTTCTCGCTATTCCTGTTCATCTTCCGCAGAAATTGCAAACTGGGCCAAACAGGAGGTTAAAGGGACTGACTCTCCAAGTCGGGAGAGTGTTAGTAAAGCGTCTGGAATGTTGCACCCGAGTACCAGGGGAGGAAAACTGAGACATATTTGAAAACGTCTCCCGATCACATGGTTGATCATACTCTAGGTTCCCCATGCATGTTTTAGCTGAAGGAAGAATACCTTAAACCTGGAGAGTTGAGACCCGTGTAATGGGTACCATGCAATATGACTTCAAAGGGTCTTCATTTGCTCACCGAACCTCTCCAATCCTATCACTGCTGCGTTTATGCCCCTGTACACACGCTTGATTCTCTTTTGGAGACATAGCAATCCATAGGTTTTAAGATACTTACTAGTCAGGTACATTCTTAGGCGTTTAATATGGGGTGTTGAGTCCATTTCGTTGAGCAAGGAGTAGCTCTTGTCTATTCCATATTTGGCTTAAGGAACTTTATCTGTGCTCATTTCAATCTCTGGTTTTATGCAGCACCCCAACTCACCTTTCCCCTTAAGCAAGCATAAGTTGGTTTTCTAAATTTGAGACCCTGTTCTGTTTTGGAATGCAGTTCCTGTGTAGCCAAGTTTACATTCCGTGTATTACTGATATCTTATGATGTTTCTTTTTCTGTGTGACTTATTTCAGTTAGAATCATCGTACCTGAATCCACTCATTATGCTGCTACGGGCCTGATGACATAGATTTCATTGCTGAGTGATACTGCATTGTACGTAAGTACCACAAGTTCTTTATCCATTTTTCACATTCTGTGATATTGAACTTCTACGGTAAACGAGGTTCTTGTAAACGGAGGCGTCCCAAACTTTGGGGTGGCTGTGTCTTTTTGATTTTAATTTCCCTAAGCTATAGGACCATAAGTGGAAGTGCCCTAGGCTCTGTTGCTTTGTTTTTTAGATGTTTCAGGAAACACCATACACTTCTCCCCAGTGGTTGTTGGCAATTTACATCCCGCCCATCAGCATAACAAGGCTCCCAGTTCTCCATGGCCTTTCCTGCCTTTCTGGATTTTACACTTTTTTCAGATGGCCCTTTTGCCCGGGGGGAAGTGAGACTTCATTGTAGTGCAGATTTCCTTTGCAAGCTTGCTTGGTTGGCCAAAAAGGGCGTATGCGTTTTTTCCTGAATATATTCAGGAAAAAACGCATACGCCCTTTTTGGCCAAGTGCATCATTGTGGACGTTCTGCCTCTTTTCCTATGCTTTCAATGCAATTCCAGTCTACCTCCTGAAATCGCTTTCCTGCAATTCTGCCCTGCTTTGAAGTCCTCTTGGCAGCCTTACTTCAGTCTATTTTTGGACGATAGCTGTCATTTATAACTCTGCAGGTTTGTGAATTACAGTGCCCCTGAGCTCCTTTCTTCAACTCGCTTTCTTTTGAGCTGGCCGCAACACTGCAGGATGGCTTCAGGCCCTAATCTGGTTCCGGCACGGCACGCTGAGCCTTTGGTTATTTCCTCTTCCTGGTGGGAAATGAGAGTTAAATTTGCCCGTCCAGACACCTCCAGCTAGCCTCTCATTGGTTCTCGCTATTTCTGTTCATCTTCCGCAGAAATTGCAAACTGGGCCAAACAGGAGGTTAAAGGGACTGACTCTCCAAGTCGGGAGAGTGTTAGTAAAGCGTCTGGAATGTTGCACCCGAGTACCAGGGTACGAAAACTGAGACATATTTGAACACGTCTCCCGATCACATGGTTGATCATACTCTAGGTTCCACATGCATGTTTTAGCTGAAGGAAGAATACCTTAAACCTGGGTAGTTGAAACCCGTGGAATGGGTACCATGCAATATGACTTCAAAGGGTCTTCATTTGCTCACCGAACCTCTCCAATCCTATCACTGCTGCGTTTATGCCCCTGTACACACGCTTGATTCTCTTTCGGAGACATAGCAATCCATAGGTTTTAAGATACTTACTAGTCAGGTACATTCTTAGGCGTTTAATATGCGGTGTTGAGTCCATTTCGTTGAGCAAGGAGTAGCTCTTGTCTATTCCATATTTGGCTTAAGGAACTTTATCTGTGCTCATTTCAATCTCTGGTTTTATGCAGCACCCCAACTCACCTTTCCCCTTAAGCAAGCATAAGTTGGTTTTCTAAATTTGAGACCCTGTTCTGTTCTGTAATTCAGTTCCTGTGTAGCCAAGTTTACATTCCGTGTATTAGTGATATCTTATGATGTTTCTTTTTCTGTGTGACTTATTTCAGTTAGAATCATCGTACCTGAATCCACTCATTATGCTGCTATGGGCCTGAGGACATGGATTTCATTGCTGAGTGATACTGCATTGTACGTAAGTACCACAAGTTCTTTATCCATTTTTCACTATCTGTGATATTGAACTTGTATGGTAAACGAGGTTCTTGTAAACGGAGGCGTCCCAAACTTTGGGGTGGCTGTGTCTTTTTGATTTTAATTTCCCTAAGCTATAGGACCATAAGTGGAAGTGCCCTAGGCTCTGTTGCTTTGTTTTTTAGATGTTTCAGGAAACACCATACACTTCTCCCGAGTGGTTGTTGGCAATTTACATCCCGCCCATCAGCATAACAAGGCTCCCAGTTCTCCATGGCCTGTCCTGCCTTTGGATTTTACACTTTTTTCAGATGGCCCTTTTGCCCGGGGGGAAGTGAGACTTCATTGTAGTGCAGATTTCCTTTGCAAGCTTGCTTGGTTGGCCAAAAAGGGCGTATGCGTTTTTTCCTGAATATATTCAGGAAAAAACGCATACGCCCTTTTTGGCCAAGTGCATCATTGTGGACGTTCTGCCTCTTTTCCTATGCTTTCAATGCAATTCCAGTCTACCTCCTGAAATCGCTTTCCTGCAATTCTGCCCTGCTTTCAAGTCCTCTTGGCAGCCTTACTTCAGTCTATTTTTGGACGATAGCTGTCATTTATAACTCTGCAGGTTTGTGAATTACAGTGCCCCTGAGCTCCTTTCTTCAACTCGCTTTCTTTTGAGCTGGCCGCAACACTGCAGGATGGCTTCAGGCCCTAATCTGGTTCCGGCACGGCACGCTGAGCCTTTGGTTATTTCCTCTTCCTGGTGGGAAATGAGAGTTAAATTTGCCCATCCAGACACCTCCAGCTAGCCTCTCATTGGTTCTCGCTATTTCTGTTCATCTTCCGCAGAAATTGCAAACTGGGCCAAACAGGAGGTTAAAGGTGCTGACTCTCCAAGTGGGGAGAGTGTTAGTAAAGCGTCTGGAATGTTGCACCCGAGTACCAGGGGAGGAAAACTGAGACATATTTGAACACGTCTCCCGATCACATGGTTGATCATACTCTAGGTTCCACATGCATGTTTTAGCTGAAGGAAGAATACCTTAAACCTGGGTAGTTGAAACCCGTGGAATGGGTACCATGCAATATGACTTCAAAGGGTCTTCATTTGCTCACCGAACCTCTCCAATCCTATCACTGCTGCGTTTATGCCCCTGTACACATGCTTGATTCTCTTTCGGAGACATAGCAATCCATAGGTTTTAAGATACTTACTAGTCAGGTACATTCTTAGGCGTTTAATATGCGGTGTTGAGTCCATTTCGTTGAGCAAGGAGTAGCTCTTGTCTATTCCATATTTGGCTTAAGGAACTTTATCTGTGCTCATTTCAATCTCTGGTTTTATGCAGCACCCCAACTCACCTTTCCCCTTAAGCAAGCATAAGTTGGTTTTCTAAATTTGAGTCCCTGTTCTGTTCTGTAATTCAGTTCCTGTGTAGCCAAGTTTACATTCCGTGTATTACTGATACCTTATGATGTTTCTTTTTCTGTGTGACTTATTTCAGTTAGAATCATCATACCTGAATCCACTCATTGTGCTGCTAAGGGCCTGATGACACAGATTTCATTGCTGAGTGATATTGCTTTGTAAGTAAATACCACAACTTCTTTATCCATTTTTCACTTTCTGCGATGTTGAACTTGTACTGTAAACGAGGTTCTTGTAAACAGAGCCGTTCCAAACTTTGGGGTGGCTGTGTCTTTTTGATTTTAATTTCCCTAAGCTATAGGACCATAAGTGGAAGTGCCCTAGGCTCTGTTGCTTTGTTTTTTAGATGTTTCAGGAAACACCATACACTTCTCCCGAGTGTCTGTTGGCAATTTACATCCCGCCCATCAGCATAACAAGGCTCCCAGTTCTCCATGGCCTGTCCTGCCTTTCTGGATTTTACACTTTTTTCAGATGGCCCTTTTGACAGGGGGGAAGTGAGACTTCATTGTAGTGCAGATTTCCTTTGCAAGCTTGCTTGGTTGGCCAAAAAGGGCGTATGCGTTTTTTCCTGAATATATTCAGGAAAAAACGCATACGCCCTTTTTGGCCAAGTGCATCATTGTGGACGTTCTGCCTCTTTTCCTATGCTTTCAATGCAATTCCAGTCTACCTCCTGAAATCGGTTTCCTGCAATTCTGCCCCGCTTTCAAGTCCTCTTGGCAGTCTTACTTCAGTCTATTTTTGGACGATAGCTGTCATTTATAACTCTGCAGGTTTGTGAATTACAGTGCTCCTGAGCTCCTTTCTTCAACTCGCTTTCTTGTGACCTGGCCGCAACACCGCAGGATGGCTTCAGGCCCTAATCTGATTCCGGCCCGGCCTGCTGAGCCTTTGGTTAATTCCTCTTCCTGGTGGGAAATGAGAGTTAAATTTGCCCGTCCAGACACCTCCAGCTAGCCTCTCATTGGTTCTCGCTATTCCTGTTCATCTTCCGCAGAAATTGCAAACTGGGCCAAACAGGAGGTTAAAGGGACTGACTCTCCAAGTGGGGAGAGTGTTAGTAAAGCGTCTGGAATGTTGCACCCGAGTACCAGGGGAGGAAAACTGAGACATATTTGAACACGTCTCCCGATCACATGGTTGATCATACTCTAGGTTCCACATGCATGTTTTAGCTGAAGGAAGAATACCTTAAACCTGGGTAGTTGAAACCCGTGGAATGGGTACCATGCAATATGACTTCAAAGGGTCTTCATTTGCTCACCGAACCTCTCCAATCCTATCACTGCTGCATTTATGCCCCTGTACACATGCTTGATTCTCTTTTGGAGACATAGCAATCCATAGGTTTTAAGATACTTACTAGTCAGGTACATTCTTAGGCGTTTAATATGGGGTGTTGAGTCCATTTGGTTGAGCAAGGAGTAGCTCTTGTCTATTCCATATTTCGCTTAAGGAACTTTATCTGTGCTCATTTCAATCTCTGGTTTTATGCAGCACCCCAACTCACCTTTACCCTTAAGCAAGAATAAGTTGGTTTTCTAAATTTGAGACCCTCTTCTGTTCTGTAATTCAGTTCCTGTGTAGCCAAGTTTACATTCCGTGTATTACTGATATCTTATGATGTTTCTTTTTCTGTGTGACTTACTTCAGTTAGAATCATCATACCTGAATCCACTCATTGTGCTGCTAAGGGCCTGATGACACAGATTTCATTGCTGAGTGATATTGCTTTGTAAGTAAATACCACAACTTCTTTATCCATTTTTCACTTTC
Source organism: Delphinus delphis (assembly GCF_949987515.2). Lineage (NCBI taxonomy): Eukaryota > Metazoa > Chordata > Mammalia > Artiodactyla > Delphinidae > Delphinus > Delphinus delphis. Next base: position 133,271 of record NW_027192895.1, on the reverse strand, counting down.
TGCGATGTTGAACTTGTACTGTAAACGAGGTTCTTGTAAACAGAGCCGTTCCAAACTTTGGGGTTGCTGTGTCTTTTTGATTTTAATTTCCCTAAGCTATAGGACCATAAGTGGAAGTGCCCTAGGTTCTGTTGCTTTGTTTTTTAGATGTTTCAGGAAACACCATACACTTCTCCCGAGTGGTTGTTGACAATTTACATCCCGCCCATCAGCATAACAAGGCTCCCAGTTCTCCATGGCCTGTCCTGCCTTTCTGGATTTTACACTTTTTTCAGATGGCCCTTTTGACCGGGGGGAAGTGAGACTTCATTGTAGTGCAGATTTCCTTTGCAAGCTTGCTTGGTTGGCCAAAAAGGGCGTATGCGTTTTTTCCTGAATATATTCAGGAAAAAACGCATACGCCCTTTTTGGCCAAGTGCATCATTGTGGACGTTCTGCCTCTTTTCCTATGCTTTCAATGCAATTCCAGTCTACCTCCTGAAATCGGTTTCCTGCAATTCTGCCCCGCTTTCAAGTCCTCTTGGCAGCCTTACTTCAGTCTATTTTTGGACGATAGCTGTCATTTATAACTCTGCAGGTTTGTGAATTACAGTGCCCCTGAGCTCCTTTCTTCAACTCGCTTTCTTGTGACCTGGCCGCAACACCGCAGGATGGCTTCAGGCCCTAATCTGGTTCCGGCACGGCACGCTGAGCCTTTGGTTATTTCCTCTTCCTGGTGGGAAATGAGAGTGAAATTTGCCCGTCCAGACACCTCCAGCTAGCCTCTCATTGGTTCTCGCTATTCCTGTTCATCTTCCGCAGAAATTGCAAACTGGGCCAAACAGGAGGTTAAAGGCGCTGACTCTCCAAGTGGGGAGAGTGTTAGTAAAGCGTCTGGAATGTTGCACCCGAGTACCAGGGGAGGAAAACTGAGACATATTTGAACACGTCTCCCGTTCACATGGTTGATCATACTCTGGGTTCCACATGCATGTTTTAGCTTCAGGAAGAATACCTGAAACCTGGAGAGTTAAGACCCGTGTAATGGGTACCATGCAATATGACTTCAAAGGGTCTTCATTTGCTCACCGAACCTCTCCAATCCTATCACTGCTGCGTTTATGCCCCTGTACACATGCTTGATTCTCTTTCGGAGACATAGCAATCCATAGGTTTTAAGATACTTACTAGTCAGGTACATTCTTAGGCGTTTAATATGCGGTGTTGAGTCCATTTCGTTGAGCAAGGAGTAGCTCTTGTCTATTCCATATTTGACTTAAGGAACTTTATCTGTGCTCATTTCAATCTCTGGTTTTATGCAGCACCCCAACTCACCTTTACCCTTAAGCAAGTATAAGTTGGTTTTCTAAATTTGAGTCCCTGTTCTGTTCTGTAATTCAGTTCCTGTGTAGCCAAGTTTACATTCCGTGTATTACTGATATCTTATGATGTTTCTTTTTCTGTGTGACTTACTTCAGTTAGAATCATCATACCTCAATCCACTCATTGTGCTGCTAAGGGCCTGATGACACAGATTTCATTGCTGAGTGATATTGCTTTGTAAGTAAATACCACAACTTCTTTATCCATTTTTCACTTTCTGCGATGTTGAACTTGTACTGTAAACGAGGTTCTTGTAAACAGAGCCGTTCCAAACTTTGGGGTGGCTGTGTCTTTTTGATTTTAATTTCCCTAGGCTATAGGACCATAAGTGGAAGTGCCCTAGGCTCTGTTGCTTTGTTTTTTAGATGTTTCAGGAAACACCATACACTTCTCCCAAGTGTCTGTTGGCAATTTACATCCCGCCCATCAGCATAACAAGGCTCCCAGTTCTCAATGGCCTGTTGCCTTTCTGGATTTTACACTTTTTTCAGATGGCCCTTTTGACCGGGGGGAAGTGAGACTTCATTGTAGTGCAGATTTCCTTTGCAAGCTTGCTTGGTTGGCCAAAAAGGGCGTATGCGTTTTTTCCTGAATATATTCAGGAAAAAACGCATACGCCCTTTTTGGCCAAGTGCATCATTGTGGACGTTCTGCCTCTTTTCCTATGCTTTCAATGCAATTCCAGTCTACCTCCTGAAATCGGTTTCCTGCAATTCTGCCCCGCTTTCAAGTCCTCTTGGCAGCCTTACTTCAGTCTATTTTTGGACGATAGCTGTCATTTATAACTCTGCAGGTTTGTGAATTACAGTGCCCCTGAGCTCCTTTCTTCAACTCGCTTTCTTGTGACCTGGCCGCAACACCGCAGGATGGCTTCAGGCCCTAATCTGGTTCTGGCCTGGCATGCTGAGCCTTTGGTTAATTCCTCTTCCTGGTGGGAAATGAGAGTTAAATTTGCCCGTCCAGACACCTCCAGCTAGCCTCTCATTGGTTCTCGCTATTCCTGTTCATCTTCCGCAGAAATTGCAAACTGGGCCAAACAGGAGGTTAAAGGGACTGACTCTCCAAGTGGGGAGAGTGTTAGTAAAGCGTCTGGAATGTTGCACCCGAGTACCAGGGGAGGAAAACTGAGACATATTTGAACACGTCTCCCGATCACATGGTTGATCATACTCTAGGTTCCACATGCATGTTTTAGCTGAAGGAAGAATACCTTAAACCTGGGTAGTTGAAACCCGTGGAATGGGTTCCATGCAATATGACTTCAAAGGGTCTTCATTTGCTCACTGAACCTCTCCAATCCTATCACTGCTGCGTTTATGCCCCTGTACACATGCTTGATTCTCTTTCGGAGACATAGCAATCCATAGGTTTTAAGATACTTACTAGTCAGGTACATTCTTAGGCGTTTAATATGGGGTGTTGAGTCCATTTCGTTGAGCAAGGAGTAGCTCTTGTCTATTCCATATTTGGCTTAAGGAACTTTATCTGTGCTCATTTCAATCTCTGGTTTTATGCAGCACCCCAACTCACCTTTACCCTTAAGCAAGAATAAGTTGGTTTTCTAAATTTGAGACACTGTTGTGTTCTGTAATTCAGTTCCTGTGTAGCCAAGTTTACATTCCGTGTATTACTGATATCTTATGATGTTTCTTTTTCTGTGTGACTTATTTCAGTTAGAATCATCATACCTGAATCCACTCATTGTGCTGCTAAGGGCCTGATGACACAGATTTCATTGCTGAGTGATATTGTTTTGTAAGTAAACACCACAACTTCTTTATCCATTTTTCACTTTCTGCGATGTTGAACTTGTACTGTAAACGAGGTTCTTGTAAACAGAGCCGTTCCAAACTTTGGGGTGGCTGTGTCTTTTTGATTTTAATTTCCCTAAGCTATAGGACCATAAGTGGAAGTGCCCTAGGTTCTGTTGCTTTGTTTTTTAGATGTTTCAGGAAACACCATACACTTCTCCCAAGTGGTTGTTGGCAATTTACATCCCGCCCATCAGCATAACAAGGCTCCCAGTTCTCCATGGCCTGTCCTGCCTTTCTGGATTTTACACTTTTTTCAGATGGCCCTTTTGACCGGGGGGAAGTGAGACTTCATTGTAGTGCAGATTTCCTTTGCCAGCTTGCTTGGTTGGCCAAAAAGGGCGTATGCGTTTTTTCCTGAATATATTCAGGAAAAAACGCATACGCCCTTTTTGGCCAAGTGCATCATTGTGGACGTTCTGCCTCTTTTCCTATGCTTTCAATGCAATTCCAGTCTACCTCCTGAAATCGGTTTCCTGCAATTCTGCCCCGCTTTCAAGTCCTCTTGGCAGCCTTACTTCAGTCTATTTTTGGACGATAGCTGTCATTTATAACTCTGCAGGTTTGTGAATTACAGTGCCCCTGAGCTCCTTTCTTCAACTCGCTTTCTTTTGAGCTGGCCGCAACACCGCAGGATGGCTTCAGGCCCTAATCTGGTTCCGGTACGGCACGCTGAGCCTTTGGTTATTTCCTCTTCCTGGTGGGAAATGAGAGTTAAATTTGCCCGTCCAGACACCTCCAGCTAGCCTCTCATTGGTTCTCGCTATTCCTGTTCATCTTCCGCAGAAATTGCAAACTGGGCCAAACAGGAGGTTAAAGGCGCTGACTCTCCAAGTGGGGAGAGTGTTAGTAAAGCGTCTGGAATGTTGCACCCGAGTACCAGGGGAGGAAAACTGAGACATATTTGAACACGTCTCCCGTTCACATGGTTGATCATACTTGGGTTCCACATGCATGTTTTAGCTGAAGGAAGAATACCTTAAACCTGGAGAGTTGAGACCCGTGTAATGGGTACCATGCAATATGACTTCAAAGGGTCTTCATTTGCTCACCGAACCTCTCCAATCCTATCACTTCTGCGTTTATGCCCCTGTACACATGCTTGATTCTCTTTTGGAGACATAGCAATCCATAGGTTTTACGATACTTACTAGTCAGGTACATTCTTAGGCGTTTAATATGCGGTGTTGAGTCCATTTCGTTGAGCAAGGAGTAGCTCTTGTCTATTCCATATTTGACTTAAGGAACTTTATCTGTGCTCATTTCAATCTCTGGTTTTATGCAGCACCCCAACTCACCTTTCCCCTTAAGCAAGCATAAGTTGGTTTTCTAAATTTGAGACCCTGTTCTGTTCTGTAATTCAGTTCCTGTGTAGCCAAGTTTACATTCCGTGTATTACTGATATCTTATGATGTTTCTTTTTCTGTGTGACTTATTTCAGTTAGAATCATCATACCTGAATCCACTCATTGTGATGCTAAGGGCCTGATGACATAGATTTCATTGCTGAGTGATATTGCTTTGTAAGTAAATACCACAACTTCTTTATCCATTTTTCACTTTCTGCGATGTTGAACTTGTACTGTAAACGAGGTTCTTGTAAACAGAGGCGTCCCAAACTTTGGGGTGGCTGTGTCTTTTTGATTTTAATTTCCCTAAGCTATAGGACCATAAGTGGCAGTGCCCTAGGCTCTGTTGCTTTGTTTTTTAGATGTTTCAGGAAACACCATACACTTCTCCCGAGTGTCTGTTGGCAATTTACATCCCGCCCATCAGCATAACAAGGCTCCCAGTTCTCCATGGCCTGTCCTGCCTTTCTGGATTTTACACTTTTTTCAGATGGCCCTTTTGACCGGGGGGAAGTGAGACTTCATTGTAGTGCAGATTTCCTTTGCCAGCTTGCTTGGTTGGCCAAAAAGGGCGTATGCGTTTTTTCCTGAATATATTCAGGAAAAAACGCATACGCCCTTTTTGGCCAAGTGCATCATTGTGGACGTTCTGCCTCTTTTCCTATGCTTTCAATGCAATTCCAGTCTACCTCCTGAAATCGGTTTCCTGCAATTCTGCCCCGCTTTCAAGTCCTCTTGGCAGCCTTACTTCAGTCTATTTTTGGACGATAGCTGTCATTTATAACTCTGCAGGTTTGTGAATTACAGTGCCCCTGAGCTCCTTTCTTCAACTCGCTTTCTTTTGAGCTGGCCGCAACACCGCAGGATGGCTTCAGGCCCTAATCTGGTTCCGGCACGGCACGCTGAGCCTTTGGTTATTTCCTCTTCCTGGTGGGAAATGAGAGTTAAATTTGCCCGTCCAGACACCTCCAGCTAGTCTCTCATTGGTTCTCGCTATTCCTGTTCATCTTCCGCAGAAATTGCAAACTGGGCCAAACAGGAGGTTAAAGGCGCTGACTCTCCAAGTCGGGAGAGTGTTAGTAAAGCGTCTGGAATGTTGCACCCGAGTACCAGGGGAGGAAAACTGAGACATATTTGAACACGTCTCCCGTTCACATGGTTGATCATACTTGGGTTCCACATGCATGTTTTAGCTGAAGGAAGAATACCTTAAACCTGGAGAGTTGAGACCCGTGTAATGGGTACCATGCAATATGACTTCAAAGGGTCTTCATTTGCTCACCGAACCTCTCCAATCCTATCACTGCTGCGTTTATGCCCCTGTACACATGCTTGATTCTCTTTTGGAGACATAGCAATCCATAGGTTTCACGATACTTACTAGTCAGGTACATTCTTAGGCGTTTAATATGCGGTGTTGAGTCCATTTCGTTGAGCAAGGAGTAGCTCTTGTCTATTCCATATTTGACTTAAGGAACTTTATCTGTACTCATTTCAATCTCTGGTTTTATGCAGCACCCCAACTCACCTTTCCCCTTAAGCAAGCATAAGTTGGTTTTCTAAATTTGAGACCCTGTTCTGTTCTGTAATTCAGTTCCTGTGTAGCCAAGTTTCCATTCCATGTATTACTGATATCTTATGATGTTTCTTTTTCTGTGTGACTTATTTCAGTTAGAATCATCATACCTGAATCCACTCATTGTGATGCTAAGGGCCTGATGACATAGATTTCATTGCTGAGTGATATTGCTTTGTAAGTAAATACCACAACTTCTTTATCCATTTTTCACTTTCTGCGATGTTGAACTTGTACTGTAAACGAGGTTCTTGTAAACAGAGGCGTCCCAAACTTTGGGGTGGCTGTGTCTTTTTGATTTTAATTTCCCTAAGCTATAGGACCATAAGTGGCAGTGCCCTAGGCTCTGTTGCTTTGTTTTTTAGATGTTTCAGGAAACACCATACACTTCTCCCGAGTGTCTGTTGGCAATTTACATCCCGCCCATCAGCATAACAAGGCTCCCAGTTCTCCATGGCCTGTCCTGCCTTTCTGGATTTTACACTTTTTTCAGATGGCCCTTTTGACCGGGGGGAAGTGAGACTTCATTGTAGTGCAGATTTCCTTTGCCAGCTTGCTTGGTTGGCCAAAAAGGGCGTATGCGTTTTTTCCTGAATATATTCAGGAAAAAACGCATACGCCCTTTTTGGCCAAGTGCATCATTGTGGACGTTCTGCCTCTTTTCCTATGCTTTCAATGCAATTCCAGTCTACCTCCTGAAATCGGTTTCCTGCAATTCTGCCCCGCTTTCAAGTCCTCTTGGCAGCCTTACTTCAGTCTATTTTTGGACGATAGCTGTCATTTATAACTCTGCAGGTTTGTGAATTACAGTGCCCCTGAGCTCCTTTCTTCAACTCGCTTTCTTGTGACCTGGCCGCAACACCGCAGGATGGCTTCAGGCCCTAATCTGGTTCCGGCACGGCACACTGAGCCTTTGGTTATTCCTCTTCCTGGTGGGAAATGAGAGTTAAATTTGCCCGTCCAGACACCTCCAGCTAGTCTCTCATTGGTTCTCGCTATTCCTGTTCATCTTCCGCAGAAATTGCAAACTGGGCCAAACAGGAGGTTAAAGGCGCTGACTCTCCAAGTGGGGAGAGTGTTAGTAAAGCGTCTGGAATGTTGCACCCGAGTACCAGGGGAGGAAAACTGAGACATATTTGAACACGTCTCCCGTTCACATGGTTGATCATACTTGGGTTCCACATGCATGTTTTAGCTGAAGGAAGAATACCTTAAACCTGGAGAGTTAAGACCCGTGTAATGGGTACCATGCAATATGACTTCAAAGGGTCTTCATTTGCTCACCGAACCTCTCCAATCCTATCACTGCTGCGTTTATGCCCCTGTACACATGCTTGATTCTCTTTCGGAGACATAGCAATCCATAGGTTTTACGATACTTACTAGTCAGGTACATTCTTAGGCGTTTAAAATGCGGTGTTGAGTCCATTTCGTTGAGCAAGGAGTAGCTCTTGTCTATTCCATATTTGACTTAAGGAACTTTATCTGTGCTCATTTCAATCTCTGGTTTTATGCAGCACCCCAACTCACCTTTCCCCTTAAGCAAGCATAAGTTGGTTTTCTAAATTTGAGACCCTGTTCTGTTCTGTAATTCAGTTCCTGTGTAGCCAAGTTTACATTCCGTGTATTACTGATATCTTATGATGTTTCTTTTTCTGTGTGACTTATTTCAGTTAGAATCATCATACCTGAATCCACTCATTGTGATGCTAAGGGCCTGATGACATAGATTTCATTGCTGAGTGATATTACTTTGTAAGTAAATACCACAACTTCTTTATCCATTTTTCACTTTCTGCGATGTTGAACTTGTACTGTAAACGAGGTTCTTGTAAACAGAGGCGTCCCAAACTTTGGGGTGGCTGTGTCTTTTTGATTTTAATTTCCCTAAGCTATAGGACCATAAGTGGCAGTGCCCTAGGCTCTGTTGCTTTGTTTTTTAGATGTTTCAGGAAACACCATACACTTCTCCCGAGTGTCTGTTGGCAATTTACATCCCGCCCATCAGCATAACAAGGCTCCCAGTTCTCCATGGCCTGTCCTGCCTTTCTGGATTTTACACTTTTTTCAGATGGCCCTTTTGACCGGGGGGAAGTGAGACTTCATTGTAGTGCAGATTTCCTTTGCAAGCTTGCTTGGTTGGCCAAAAAGGGCGTATGCGTTTTTTCCTGAATATATTCAGGAAAAAACGCATACGCCCTTTTTGGCCAAGTGCATCATTGTGGACGTTCTGCCTCTTTTCCTATGCTTTCAATGCAATTCCAGTCTACCTCCTGAAATCGGTTTCCTGCAATTCTGCCCCGCTTTCAAGTCCTCTTGGCAGCCTTACTTCAGTCTATTTTTGGACGATAGCTGTCATTTATAACTCTGCAGGTTTGTGAATTACAGTGCCCCTGAGCTCCTTTCTTTAACTCGCTTTCTTGTGACCTGGCCGCAACACCGCAGGATGGCTTCAGGCCCTAATCTGGTTCCGGCACGGCACGCTGAGCCTTTGGTTATTTCCTCTTCCTGGTGGGAAATGAGAGTTAAATTTGCCCGTCCAGACACCTCCAGCTAGTCTCTCATTGGTTCTCGCTATTCCTGTTCATCTTCCGCAGAAATTGCAAACTGGGCCAAACAGGAGGTTAAAGGCGCTGACTCTCCAAGTGGGGAGAGTGTTAGTAAAGCGTCTGGAATGTTGCACCCGAGTACCAGGGGAGGAAAACTGAGACATATTTGAACACGTCTCCCGTTCACATGGTTGATCATACTTGGGTTCCACATGCATGTTTTAGCTGAAGGAAGAATACCTTAAACCTGGAGAGTTGAGACCCGTGTAATGGGTACCATGCAATATGACTTCAAAGGGTCTTCATTTGCTCACCGAACCTCTCCAATCCTATCACTGCTGCGTTTATGCCCCTGTACACATGCTTGATTCTCTTTCGGAGACATAGCAATCCATAGGTTTTACGATACTTACTAGTCAGGTACATTCTTAGGCGTTTAAAATGCGGTGTTGAGTCCATTTCGTTGAGCAAGGAGTAGCTCTTGTCTATTCCATATTTGACTTAAGGAACTTTATCTGTGCTCATTTCAATCTCTGGTTTTATGCAGCACCCCAACTCACCTTTCCCCTTAAGCAAGCATAAGTTGGTTTTCTAAATTTGAGACCCTGTTCTGTTCTGTAATTCAGTTCCTGTGTAGCCAAGTTTACATTCCGTGTATTACTGATATCTTATGATGTTTCTTTTTCTGTGTGACTTATTTCAGTTAGAATCATCATACCTGAATCCACTCATTGTGATGCTAAGGGCCTGATGACATAGATTTCATTGCTGAGTGATATTACTTTGTAAGTAAATACCACAACTTCTTTATCCATTTTTCACTTTCTGCGATGTTGAACTTGTACTGTAAACGAGGTTCTTGTAAACAGAGGCGTCCCAAACTTTGGGGTGGCTGTGTCTTTTTGATTTTAATTTCCCTAAGCTATAGGACCATAAGTGGCAGTGCCCTAGGCTCTGTTGCTTTGTTTTTTAGATGTTTCAGGAAACACCATACACTTCTCCCGAGTGTCTGTTGGCAATTTACATCCCGCCCATCAGCATAACAAGGCTCCCAGTTCTCCATGGCCTGTCCTGCCTTTCTGGATTTTACACTTTTTTCAGATGGCCCTTTTGACCAGGGGGAAGTGAGACTTCATTGTAGTGCAGATTTCCTTTGCAAGCTTGCTTGGTTGGCCAAAAAGGGCGTATGCGTTTTTTCCTGAATATATTCAGGAAAAAACGCATACGCCCTTTTTGGCCAAGTGCATCATTGTGGACGTTCTGCCTCTTTTCCTATGCTTTCAATGCAATTCCAGTCTACCTCCTGAAATCGGTTTCCTGCAATTCTGCCCCGCTTTCAAGTCCTCTTGGCAGCCTTACTTCAGTCTATTTTTGGACGATAGCTGTCATTTATAACTCTGCAGGTTTGTGAATTACAGTGCCCCTGAGCTCCTTTCTTTAACTCGCTTTCTTGTGACCTGGCCGCAACACCGCAGGATGGCTTCAGGCCCTAATCTGGTTCCGGCACGGCACGCTGAGCCTTTGGTTATTTCCTCTTCCTGGTGGGAAATGAGAGTTAAATTTGCCCGTCCAGACACCTCCAGCTAGTCTCTCATTGGTTCTCGCTATTCCTGTTCATCTTCCGCAGAAATTGCAAACTGGGCCAAACAGGAGGTTAAAGGCGCTGACTCTCCAAGTGGGGAGAGTGTTAGTAAAGCGTCTGGAATGTTGCACCCGAGTACCAGGGGAGGAAAACTGAGACATATTTGAACACGTCTCCCGTTCACATGGTTGATCATACTTGGGTTCCACATGCATGTTTTAGCTGAAGGAAGAATACCTTAAACCTGGAGAGTTGAGACCCGTGTAATGGGTACCATGCAATATGACTTCAAAGGGTCTTCATTTGCTCACCGAACCTCTCCAATCCTATCACTGCTGCGTTTATGCCCCTGTACACATGCTTGATTCTCTTTTGGAGACATAGCAATCCATAGGTTTTACGATACTTACTAGTCAGGTACATTCTTAGGCGTTTAATATGCGGTGTTGAGTCCATTTCGTTGAGCAAGGAGTAGCTCTTGTCTATTCCATATTTGACTTAAGGAACTTTATCTGTGCTCATTTCAATCTCTGGTTTTATGCAGCACCCCAACTCACCTTTCCCCTTAAGCAAGCATAAGTTGGTTTTCTAAATTTGAGACCCTGTTCTGTTCTGTAATTCAGTTCCTGTGTAGCCAAGTTTACATTCCGTGTATTACTGATATCTTATGATGTTTCTTTTTCTGTGTGACTTAGTTCAGTTAGAATCATCATACCTGAATCCACTCATTGTGATGCTAAGGGCCTGATGACATAGATTTCATTGCTGAGTGATATTGCTTTGTAAGTAAATACCACAACTTCTTTATCCATTTTTCACTTTCTGCGATGTTGAACTTGTACTGTAAACGAGGTTCTTGTAAACAGAGGCGTCCCAAACTTTGGGGTGGCTGTGTCTTTTTGATTTTAATTTCCCTAAGCTATAGGACCATAAGTGGCAGTGCCCTAGGCTCTGTTGCTTTGTTTTTTAGATGTTTCAGGAAACACCATACACTTCTCCCGAGTGTCTGTTGGCAATTTACATCCCGCCCATCAGCATAACAAGGCTCCCAGTTCTCCATGGCCTGTCCTGCCTTTCTGGATTTTACACTTTTTTCAGATGGCCCTTTTGACCGGGGGGAAGTGAGACTTCATTGTAGTGCAGATTTCCTTTGCCAGCTTGCTTGGTTGGCCAAAAAGGGCGTATGCGTTTTTTCCTGAATATATTCAGGAAAAAACGCATACGCCCTTTTTGGCCAAGTGCATCATTGTGGACGTTCTGCCTCTTTTCCTATGCTTTCAATGCAATTCCAGTCTACCTCCTGAAATCGGTTTCCTGCAATTCTGCCCCGCTTTCAAGTCCTCTTGGCAGCCTTACTTCAGTCTATTTTTGGACGATATCTGTCATTTATAACTCTGCAGGTTTGTGAATTACAGTGCCCCTGAGCTCCTTTCTTCAACTCGCTTTCTTGTGACCTGGCCGCAACACCGCAGGATGGCTTCAGGCCCTAATCTGGTTCCGGCACGGCACACTGAGCCTTTGGTTATTCCTCTTCCTGGTGGGAAATGAGAGTTAAATTTGCCCGTCCAGACACCTCCAGCTAGTCTCTCATTGGTTCTCGCTATTCCTGTTCATCTTCCGCAGAAATTGCAAACTGGGCCAAACAGGAGGTTAAAGGCGCTGACTCTCCAAGTGGGGAGAGTGTTAGTAAAGCGTCTGGAATGTTGCACCCGAGTACCAGGGGAGGAAAACTGAGACATATTTGAACACGTCTCCCGTTCACATGGTTGATCATACTTGGGTTCCACATGCATGTTTTAGCTGAAGGAAGAATACCTTAAACCTGGAGAGTTAAGACCCGTGTAATGGGTACCATGCAATATGACTTCAAAGGGTCTTCATTTGCTCACCGAACCTCTCCAATCCTATCACTGCTGCGTTTATGCCCCTGTACACATGCTTGATTCTCTTTCGGAGACATAGCAATCCATAGGTTTTACGATACTTACTAGTCAGGTACATTCTTAGGCGTTTAATATGCGGTGTTGAGTCCATTTCGTTGAGCAAGGAGTAGCTCTTGTCTATTCCATATTTGACTTAAGGAACTTTATCTGTGCTCATTTCAATCTCTGGTTTTATGCAGCACCCCAACTCACCTTTCCCCTTAAGCAAGCATAAGTTGGTTTTCTAAATTTGAGACCCTGTTCTGTTCTGTAATTCAGTTCCTGTGTAGCCAAGTTTACATTCCGTGTATTACTGATATCTTATGATGTTTCTTTTTCTGTGTGACTTATTTCAGTTAGAATCATCATACCTGAATCCACTCATTGTGATGCTAAGGGCCTGATGACATAGATTTCATTGCTGAGTGATATTACTTTGTAAGTAAATACCACAACTTCTTTATCCATTTTTCACTTTCTGCGATGTTGAACTTGTACTGTAAACGAGGTTCTTGTAAACAGAGGCGTCCCAAACTTTGGGGTGGCTGTGTCTTTTTGATTTTAATTTCCCTAAGCTATAGGACCATAAGTGGCAGTGCCCTAGGCTCTGTTGCTTTGTTTTTTAGATGTTTCAGGAAACACCATACACTTCTCCCGAGTGTCTGTTGGCAATTTACATCCCGCCCATCAGCATAACAAGGCTCCCAGTTCTCCATGGCCTGTCCTGCCTTTCTGGATTTTACACTTTTTTCAGATGGCCCTTTTGACCGGGGGGAAGTGAGACTTCATTGTAGTGCAGATTTCCTTTGCAAGCTTGCTTGGTTGGCCAAAAAGGGCGTATGCGTTTTTTCCTGAATATATTCAGGAAAAAACGCATACGCCCTTTTTGGCCAAGTGCATCATTGTGGACGTTCTGCCTCTTTTCCTATGCTTTCAATGCAATTCCAGTCTACCTCCTGAAATCGGTTTCCTGCAATTCTGCCCCGCTTTCAAGTCCTCTTGGCAGCCTTACTTCAGTCTATTTTTGGACGATAGCTGTCATTTATAACTCTGCAGGTTTGTGAATTACAGTGCCCCTGAGCTCCTTTCTTCAACTCGCTTTCTTGTGACCTGGCCGCAACACCGCAGGATGGCTTCAGGCCCTAATCTGGTTCCGGTACGGCACGCTGAGCCTTTGGTTATTTCCTCTTCCTGGTGGGAAATGAGAGTTAAATTTGCCCGTCCAGACACCTCCAGCTAGCCTCTCATTGGTTCTCGCTATTCCTGTTCATCTTCCGCAGAAATTGCAAACTGGGCCAAACAGGAGGTTAAAGGCGCTGACTCTCCAAGTGGGGAGAGTGTTAGTAAAGCGTCTGGAATGTTGCACCCGAGTACCAGGGGAGGAAAACTGAGACATATTTGAACACGTCTCCCGTTCACATGGTTGATCATACTTGGGTTCCACATGCATGTTTTAGCTGAAGGAAGAATACCTTAAACCTGGAGAGTTGAGACCCGTGTAATGGGTACCATGCAGTATGACTTCAAAGGGTCTTCATTTGCTCACCGAACCTCTCCAATCCTATCACTGCTGCGTTTATGCCCCTGTACACATGCTTGATTCTCTTTCGGAGACATAGCAATCCATAGGTTTTACGATACTTACTAGTCAGGTACATTCTTAGGCGTTTAATATGCGGTGTTGAGTCCATTTCGTTGAGCAAGGAGTAGCTCTTGTCTATTCCATATTTGACTTAAGGAACTTTATCTGTGCTCATTTCAATCTCTGGTTTTATGCAGCACCCCAACTCACCTTTACCCTTAAGCAAGCATAAGTTGGTTTTCTAAATTTGAGACCCTGTTCTGTTCTGTAATTCAGTTCCTGTGTAGCCAAGTTTACATTCCGTGTATTACTGATATCTTATGATGTTTCATTTTCTGTGTGACTTACTTCAGTTAGAATCATCATACCTGAATCCACTCATTGTGCTGCTAAGGGCCTGATGACACACATTTCATTGCTGAGTGATATTGCTTTGTAAGTAAATACCACAACTTCTTTATCCATTTTTCACTTTCTGCGATGTTGAACTTGTACTGTAAACGATGTTCTTGTAAACAGAGGCGTCCCAAACTTTGGGGTGGCTGTGTCTTTTTGATTTTAATTTCCCTAAGCTATAGGACCATAAGTGGCAGTGCCCTAGGCTCTGTTGCTTTGTTTTTTAGATGTTTCAGGAAACACCATACACTTCTCCCGAGTGTCTGTTGGCAATTTACATCCCGCCCATCAGCATAACAAGGCTCCCAGTTCTCCATGGCCTGTCCTGCCTTTCTGGATTTTACACTTTTTTCAGATGGCCCTTTTGACCGGGGGGAAGTGAGACTTCATTGTAGTGCAGATTTCCTTTGCCAGCTTGCTTGGTTGGCCAAAAAGGGCGTATGCGTTTTTTCCTGAATATATTCAGGAAAAAACGCATACGCCCTTTTTGGCCAAGTGCATCATTGTGGACGTTCTGCCTCTTTTCCTATGCTTTCAATGCAATTCCAGTCTACCTCCTGAAATCGGTTTCCTGCAATTCTGCCCCGCTTTCAAGTCCTCTTGGCAGCCTTACTTCAGTCTATTTTTGGACGATAGCTGTCATTTATAACTCTGCAGGTTTGTGAATTACAGTGCCCCTGAGCTCCTTTCTTCAACTCGCTTTCTTGTGACCTGGCCGCAACACCGCAGGATGGCTTCAGGCCCTAATCTGGTTCCGGTACGGCACGCTGAGCCTTTGGTTATTTCCTCTTCCTGGTGGGAAATGAGAGTTAAATTTGCCCGTCCAGACACCTCCAGCTAGCCTCTCATTGGTTCTCGCTATTCCTGTTCATCTTCCACAGAAATTGCAAACTGGGCCAAACAGGAGGTTAAAGGCGCTGACTCTCCAAGTGGGGAGAGTGTTAGTAAAGCGTCTGGAATGTTGCACCCGAGTACCAGGGGAGGAAAACTGAGACATATTTGAACACGTCTCCCGTTCACATGGTTGATCATACTTGGGTTCCACATGCATGTTTTAGCTGAAGGAAGAATACCTTAAACCTGGAGAGTTGAGACCCGTGTAATGGGTACCATGCAGTATGACTTCAAAGGGTCTTCATTTGCTCACCGAACCTCTCCAATCCTATCACTGCTGCGTTTATGCCCCTGTACACATGCTTGATTCTCTTTCGGAGACATAGCAATCCATAGGTTTTACGATACTTACTAGTCAGGTACATTCTTAGGCGTTTAATATGCGGTGTTGAGTCCATTTCGTTGAGCAAGGAGTAGCTCTTGTCTATTCCATATTTGACTTAAGGAACTTTATCTGTGCTCATTTCAATCTCTGGTTTTATGCAGCACCCCAACTCACCTTTCCCCTTAAGCAAGCATAAGTTGGTTTTCTAAATTTGAGACCCTGTTCTGTTCTGTAATTCAGTTCCTGTGTAGCCAAGTTTACATTCCGTGTATTACTGATATCTTATGATGTTTCTTTTTCTGTGTGACTTATTTCAGTTAGAATCATCATACCTGAATCCACTCATTGTGATGCTAAGGGCCTGATGACATAGATTTCATTGCTGAGTGATATTGCTTTGTAAGAAAATACCACAACTTCTTTATCCATTTTTCACTTTCTGCGATGTTGAACTTGTACTGTAAACGAGGTTCTTGTAAACAGAGGCGTCCCAAACTTTGGGGTGGCTGTGTCTTTTTGATTTTAATTTCCCTAAGCTATAGGACCATAAGTGGCAGTGCCCTAGGCTCTGTTGCTTTGTTTTTTAGATGTTTCAGGAAACACCATACACTTCTCCCGAGTGTCTGTTGGCAATTTACATCCCGCCCATCAGCATAACAAGGCTCCCAGTTCTCCATGGCCTGTCCTGCCTTTCTGGATTTTACACTTTTTTCAGATGGCCCTTTTGACCGGGGGGAAGTGAGACTTCATTGTAGTGCAGATTTCCTTTGCCAGCTTGCTTGGTTGGCCAAAAAGGGCGTATGCGTTTTTTCCTGAATATATTCAGGAAAAAACGCATACGCCCTTTTTGGCCAAGTGCATCATTGTGGACGTTCTGCCTCTTTTCCTATGCTTTCAATGCAATTCCAGTCTACCTCCTGAAATCGGTTTCCTGCAATTCTGCCCCGCTTTCAAGTCCTCTTGGCAGCCTTACTTCAGTCTATTTTTGGACGATAGCTGTCCTTTATAACTCTGCAGGTTTGTGAATTACAGTGCCCCTGAGTTCCTTTCTTCAACTCGCTTTCTTTTGAGCTGGCCGAAACACCGCAGGATGGCTTCAGGCCCTAATCTGGTTCCGGTACGGCACGCTGAGCCTTTGGTTATTTCCTCTTCCTGGTGGGAAATGAGAGTTAAATTTGCCCGTCCAGACACCTCCAGCTAGCCTCTCATTGGTTCTCGCTATTCCTGTTCATCTTCCGCAGAAATTGCAAACTGGGCCAAACAGGAGGTTAAAGGCGCTGACTCTCCAAGTGGGGAGAGTGTTAGTAAAGCGTCTGGAATGTTGCACCCGAGTACCAGGGGAGGAAAACTGAGACATATTTGAACACGTCTCCCGTTCACATGGTTGATCATACTTGGGTTCCACATGCATGTTTTAGCTGAAGGAAGAATACCTTAAACCTGGAGAGTTGAGACCCGTGTAATGGGTACCATGCAATATGACTTCAAAGGGTCTTCATTTGCTCACCGAACCTCTCCAATCCTATCACTGCTGCGTTTATGCCCCTGTACACATGCTTGATTCTCTTTTGGAGACATAGCAATCCATACGTTTTACGATACTTACTAGTCAGGTACATTCTTAGGCGTTTAATATGCGGTGTTGAGTCCATTTCGTTGAGCAAGGAGTAGCTCTTGTCTATTCCATATTTGACTTAAGGAACTTTATCTGTGCTCATTTCAATCTCTGGTTTTATGCAGCACCCCAACTCACCTTTCCCCTTAAGCAAGCATAAGTTGGTTTTCTAAATTTGAGACCCTGTTCTGTTCTGTAATTCAGTTCCTGTGTAGCCAAGTTTACATTCCGTGTATTACTGATATCTTATGATGTTTCTTTTTCTGTGTGACTTATTTCAGTTAGAATCATCATACCTGAATCCACTCATTGTGATGCTAAGGGCCTGATGACATAGATTTCATTGCTGAGTGATATTGCTTTGTAAGTAAATACCACAACTTCTTTATCCATTTTTCACTTTCTGCGATGTTGAACTTGTACTGTAAATGAGGTTCTTGTAAACAGAGGCGTCCCAAACTTTGGGGTGGCTGTGTCTTTTTGATTTTAATTTCCCTAAGCTATAGGACCGTAAGTGGCAGTGCCCTAGGCTCTGTTGCTTTGTTTTTTAGATGTTTCAGGAAACACCATACACTTCTCCCGAGTGTCTGTTGGCAATTTACATCCCGCCCATCAGCATAACAAGGCTCCCAGTTCTCCATGGCCTGTCCTGCCTTTCTGGATTTTACACTTTTTTCAGATGGCCCTTTTGACCGGGGGGAAGTGAGACTTCATTGTAGTGCAGATTTCCTTTGCCAGCTTGCTTGGTTGGCCAAAAAGGGCGTATGCGTTTTTTCCTGAATATATTCAGGAAAAAACGCATACGCCCTTTTTGGCCAAGTGCATCATTGTGGACGTTCTGCCTCTTTTCCTATGCTTTCAATGCAATTCCAGTCTACCTCCTGAAATCGGTTTCCTGCAATTCTGCCCCGCTTTCAAGTCCTCTTGGCAGCCTTACTTCAGTCTATTTTTGGACGATAGCTGTCATTTATAACTCTGCAGGTTTGTGAATTACAGTGCCCCTGAGCTCCTTTCTTCAACTCGCTTTCTTTTGAGCTGGCCGCAACACCGCAGGATGGCTTCAGGCCCTAATCTGGTTCCGGCACGGCACGCTGAGCCTTTGGTTATTTCCTCTTCCTGGTGGGAAATGAGAGTTAAATTTGCCCGTCCAGACACCTCCAGCTAGTCTCTCATTGGTTCTCGCTATTCCTGTTCATCTTCCGCAGAAATTGCAAACTGGGCCAAACAGGAGGTTAAAGGCGCTGACTCTCCAAGTGGGGAGAGTGTTAGTAAAGCGTCTGGAATGTTGCACCCGAGTACCAGGGGAGGAAAACTGAGACATATTTGAACACGTCTCCCGTTCACATGGTTGATCATACTTGGGTTCCACATGCATGTTTTAGCTGAAGGAAGAATACCTTAAACCTGGAGAGTTGAGACCCGTGTAATGGGTACCATGCAATATGACTTCAAAGGGTCTTCATTTGCTCACCGAACCTCTCCAATCCTATCACTGCTGCGTTTATGCCCCTGTACACATGCTTGATTCTCTTTTGGAGACATAGCAATCCATAGGTTTTACGATACTTACTAGTCAGGTACATTCTTAGGCGTTTAATATGCGGTGTTGAGTCCATTTCGTTGAGCAAGGAGTAGCTCTTGTCTATTCCATATTTGACTTAAGGAACTTTATCTGTGCTCATTTCAATCTCTGGTTTTATGCAGCACCCCAACTCACCTTTCCCCTTAAGCAAGCATAAGTTGGTTTTCTAAATTTGAGACCCTGTTCTGTTCTGTAATTCAGTTCCTGTGTAGCCAAGTTTCCATTCCGTGTATTACTGATATCTTATGATGTTTCTTTTTCTGTGTGACTTATTTCAGTTAGAATCATCATACCTGAATCCACTCATTGTGATGCTAAGGGCCTGATGACATAGATTTCATTGCTGAGTGATATTGCTTTGTAAGTAAATACCACAACTTCTTTATCCATTTTTCACTTTCTGCGATGTTGAACTTGTACTGTAAACGAGGTTCTTGTAAACAGAGGCGTCCCAAACTTTGGGGTGGCTGTGTCTTTTTGATTTTAATTTCCCTAAGCTATAGGACCATAAGTGGCAGTGCCCTAGGCTCTGTTGCTTTGTTTTTTAGATGTTTCAGGAAACACCATACACTTCTCCCGAGTGTCTGTTGGCAATTTACATCCCGCCCATCAGCATAACAAGGCTCCCAGTTCTCCATGGCCTGTCCTGCCTTTCTGGATTTTACACTTTTTTCAGATGGCCCTTTTGACCGGGGGGAAGTGAGACTTCATTGTAGTGCAGATTTCCTTTGCCAGCTTGCTTGGTTGGCCAAAAAGGGCGTATGCGTTTTTTCCTGAATATATTCAGGAAAAAACGCATACGCCCTTTTTGGCCAAGTGCATCATTGTGGACGTTCTGCCTCTTTTCCTATGCTTTCAATGCAATTCCAGTCTACCTCCTGAAATCGGTTTCCTGCAATTCTGCCCCGCTTTCAAGTCCTCTTGGCAGCCTTACTTCAGTCTATTTTTGGACGATAGCTGTCATTTATAACTCTGCAGGTTTGTGAATTACAGTGCCCCTGAGCTCCTTTCTTCAACTCGCTTTCTTGTGACCTGGCCGCAACACCGCAGGATGGCTTCAGGCCCTAATCTGGTTCCGGCACGGCACACTGAGCCTTTGGTTATTCCTCTTCCTGGTGGGAAATGAGAGTTAAATTTGCCCGTCCAGACACCTCCAGCTAGTCTCTCATTGGTTCTCGCTATTCCTGTTCATCTTCCGCAGAAATTGCAAACTGGGCCAAACAGGAGGTTAAAGGCGCTGACTCTCCAAGTGGGGAGAGTGTTAGTAAAGCGTCTGGAATGTTGCACCCGAGTACCAGGGGAGGAAAACTGAGACATATTTGAACACGTCTCCCGTTCACATGGTTGATCATACTTGGGTTCCACATGCATGTTTTAGCTGAAGGAAGAATACCTTAAACCTGGAGAGTTAAGACCCGTGTAATGGGTACCATGCAATATGACTTCAAAGGGTCTTCATTTGCTCACCGAACCTCTCCAATCCTATCACTGCTGCGTTTATGCCCCTGTACACATGCTTGATTCTCTTTCGGAGACACAGCAATCCATAGGTTTTAAGATACTTACTAGTCAGGTACATTCTTAGGCGTTTAATATGCGGTATTGAGTCCATTTCGTTGAGCAAGGAGTAGCTCTTGTCTATTCCATATTTGACTTAAGGAACTTTATCTGTGCTCATTTCAATCTCTGGTTTTATGAAGCACCCCAACTCACCTTTCCCCTTAAGCAAGCATAAGTTGGTTTTCTAAATTTGAGACCCTGTTCTGTTCTGTAATTCAGTTCCTGTGTAGCCAAGTTTACATTCCGTGTATTACTGATATCTTATGATGTTTCTTTTTCTGTGTGACTTATTTCAGTTAGAATCATCATACCTGAATCCACTCATTGTGATGCTAAGGGCCTGATGACATAGATTTCATTGCTGAGTGATATTACTTTGTAAGTAAATACCACAACTTCTTTATCCATTTTTCACTTTCTGCGATGTTGAACTTGTACTGTAAACGAGGTTCTTGTAAACAGAGGCGTCCCAAACTATGGGGTGGCTGTGTCTTTTTTATTTTAATTTCCCTAAGCTATAGGACCATAAGTGGCAGTGCCCTAGGCTCTGTTGCTTTGTTTTTTAGATGTTTCAGGAAACACCATACACTTCTCCCGAGTGTCTGTTGGCAATTTACATCCCGCCCATCAGCATAACAAGGCTCCCAGTTCTCCATGGCCTGTCCTGCCTTTCTGGATTTTACACTTTTTTCAGATGGCCCTTTTGACCGGGGGGAAGTGAGACTTCATTGTAGTGCAGATTTCCTTTGCAAGCTTGCTTGGTTGGCCAAAAAGGGCGTATGCGTTTTTTCCTGAATATATTCAGGAAAAAACGCATACGCCCTTTTTGGCCAAGTGCATCATTGTGGACGTTCTGCCTCTTTTCCTATGCTTTCAATGCAATTCCAGTCTACCTCCTGAAATCGGTTTCCTGCAATTCTGCCCCGCTTTCAAGTCCTCTTGGCAGCCTTACTTCAGTCTATTTTTGGACGATAGCTGTCATTTATAACTCTGCAGGTTTGTGAA
Organism: Delphinus delphis; assembly: GCF_949987515.2. Taxonomy (NCBI): domain Eukaryota; kingdom Metazoa; phylum Chordata; class Mammalia; order Artiodactyla; family Delphinidae; genus Delphinus; species Delphinus delphis. The sequence continues at coordinate 112,161 of NW_027192895.1, read as the reverse complement.
TTACAGTGCCCCTGAGCTCCTTTCTTCAACTCGCTTTCTTTTGAGCTGGCCGCAACACCGCAGGATGGCTTCAGGCCCTAATCTGGTTCCGGTACGGCACGCTGAGCCTTTGGTTATTTCCTCTTCCTGGTGGGAAATGAGAGTTAAATTTGCCCGTCCAGACACCTCCAGCTAGCCTCTCATTGGTTCTCGCTATTCCTGTTCATCTTCCGCAGAAATTGCAAACTGGGCCAAACAGGAGGTTAAAGGCGCTGACTCTCCAAGTGGGGAGAGTGTTAGTAAAGCGTCTGGAATGTTGCACCCGAGTACCAGGGGAGGAAAACTGAGACATATTTGAACACGTCTCCCATTCACATGGTTGATCATACTTGGGTTCCACATGCATGTTTTAGCTGAAGGAAGAATACCTTAAACCTGGAGAGTTGAGACCCGTGTAATGGGTACCATGCAGTATGACTTCAAAGGGTCTTCATTTGCTCACCGAACCTCTCCAATCCTATCACTGCTGCGTTTATGCCCCTGTACACATGCTTGATTCTCTTTCGGAGACATAGCAATCCATAGGTTTTACGATACTTACTAGTCAGGTACATTCTTAGGCGTTTAATATGCGGTGTTGAGTCCATTTCGTTGAGCAAGGAGTAGCTCTTGTCTATTCCATATTTGACTTAAGGAACTTTATCTGTGCTCATTTCAATCTCTGGTTTTATGCAGCACCCCAACTCACCTTTACCCTTAAGCAAGCATAAGTTGGTTTTCTAAATTTGAGACACTGTTCTGTTCTGTGATTCAGTTCCTGTGTAGCCAAGTTTACATTCCGTGTATTACTGATATCTTATGATGTTTTTTTTTCTGTGTGACTTACTTCAGTTAGAATCATCATACCTGAATCCACTCATTGTGCTGCTAAGGGCCTGATGACACAGATTTCATTGCTGAGTGATATTGCTTTGTAAGTAAATACCACAACTTCTTTATCCATTTTTCACTTTCTGCGATGTTGAACTTGTACTGTAAACGATGTTCTTGTAAACAGAGCCGTTCCAAACTTTGGGGTGGCTGTGTCTTTTGGATTTTAATTTCCCTAAGCTATAGGACCATAAGTGGAAGTGCCCTAGGTTCTGTTGCTTTGTTTTTTAGATGTTTCAGGAAACACCATACACTTCTCCAGAGTGTCTGTTGGCAATTTACATCCCACCCATCAGCATAACAAGGCTCCCAGTTCTCCATGGCCTGTCCTGCCTTTCTGGATTTTACACTTTTTTCAGATGGCCCTTTTGACCGGGGGGAAGTGAGACTTCATTGTAGTGCAGATTTCCTTTGCAAGCTTGCTTGGTTGGCCAAAAAGGGCGTATGCGTTTTTTCCTGAATATATTCAGGAAAAAACGCATACGCCCTTTTTGGCCAAGTGCATCATTGTGGACGTTCTGCCTCTTTTCCTATGCTTTCAATGCAATTCCAGTCTACCTCCTGAAATCGGTTTCCTGCAATTCTGCCCCGTTTTCAAGTCCTCTTGGCAGCCTTACTTCAGTATATTTTTGGACGATAGCTGTCATTTATAACTCTGCAGGTTTGTGAATTACAGTGCCCCTGAGCTCCTTTCTTCAACTCGCTTTCTTGTGACCTGGCCGCAACACCGCAGGATGGCTTCAGGCCCTAATCTGGTTCCGGTACGACACGCTGAGCCTTTGGTTATTTCCTCTTCCTGGTGGGAAATGAGAGTTAAATTTGCCCGTCCAGACACCTCCAGCTAGCCTCTCATTGGTTCTCGCTATTCCTGTTCATCTTCCGCAGAAATTGCAAACTGGGCCAAACAGGAAGTTAAAGGCGCTGACTCTCCAAGTGGGGAGAGTGTTAGTAAAGCGTCTGGAATGTTGCACCCGAGTACCAGGGGAGGAAAACTGAGACATATTTGAACACGTCTCCCGTTCACATGGTTGATTATACTTGGGTTCCACATGCATGTTTTAGCTGAAGGAAGAATACCTTAAACCTGGAGAGTTAAGACCCGTGTAATGGGTACCATGCAATATGACTTCAAAGGGTCTTCATTTGCTCACCGAACCTCTCCAATCCTATCACTGCTGCGTTTATGCCCCTGTACACATGCTTGATTCTCTTTCGGAGACATAGCAATCCATAGGTTTTAAGATACTTACAAGTCAGGTACATTCTTAGGCGTTTAATATGCGGTGTTGAGTCCATTTCGTTGAGCAAGGAGTAGCTCTTGTCTATTCCATATTTGACTTAAGGAACTTTATCTGTGCTCATTTCAATCTCTGGTTTTATGCAGCACCCCAACTCACCTTTACCCTTAAGCAAGCATAAGTTGGTTTTCTAAATTTGAGACCCTGTTCTGTTCTGTAATTCACTTCCTGTGTAGCCAAGTTTACATTCCGTGTATTACTGATATCTTATGATGTTTCTTTTTCTGTGTGACTTACTTCAGTTAGAATCATCATACCTGAATCCACTCATTGTGCTGCTAAGGGCCTGATGACACAGATTTCATTGCTGAGTGACATTGCTTTGTAAGTAAATACCACAACTTCTTTATCCATTTTTCACTTTCTGCGATGTTGAACTTGTACTGTAAACGAGGTTCTTGTAAACCGAGCCGTTCCAAACTTTGGGGTGGCTGTGTTTTTTTGATTTTAATTTCCCTAAGCTATAGGACCATAAGTGGAAGTGCCCTAGGTTCTGTTGCTTTGTTTTTTAGATGTTTCAGGAAACACCATACACTTCTCCCGAGTGTCTGTTGGCAATTTACATCCCGCCCATCAGCATAACAAGGCTCCCAGTTCTCCATGGCCTGTCCTGCCTTTCTGGATTTTACACTTTTTTCAGATGGCCCTTTTGACCGGGGGGAAGTGAGACTTCATTGTAGTGCAGATTTCCTTTGCAAGCTTGCTTGGTTGGCCAAAAAGGGCGTATGCGTTTTTTCCTGAATATATTCAGGAAAAAACGCATACGCCCTTTTTGGCCAAGTGCATCATTGTGGACGTTCTGCCTCTTTTCCTATGCTTTCAATGCAATTCCAGTCTACCTCCTGAAATCGGTTTCCTGCAATTCTGCCCCGCTTTCAAGTCCTCTTGGCAGCCTTACTTCAGTCTATTTTTGGACGATAGCTGTCATTTATAACTCTGCAGGTTTGTGAATTACAGTGCCCCTGAGCTCCTTTCTTCAACTCGCTTTCTTTTGAGCTGGCCGCAACACCGCAGGATGGCTTCAGGCCCTAATCTGGTTCCGGTACGGCACGCTGAGCCTTTGGTTATTTCCTCTTCCTGGTGGGAAATGAGAGTTAAATTTGCCCGTCCAGACACCTCCAGCTAGCCTCTCATTGGTTCTCGCTATTCCTGTTCATCTTCCGCAGAAATTGCAAACTGGGCCAAACAGGAGGTTAAAGGCGCTGACTCTCCAAGTGGGGAGAGTGTTAGTAAAGCGTCTGGAATGTTGCACCCGAGTACCAGGGGAGGAAAACTGAGACATATTTGAACACGTCTCCCGATCACATGGTTGATCATACTCTAGGTTCCACATGCATGTTTTAGCTGAAGGAAGAATACCTTAAACCTGGGTAGTTGAAACCCGTGGAATGGGTACCATGCAATATGACTTCAAAGGGTCTTCATTTGCTCACCGAACCTCTCCAATCCTATCACTGCTGCGTTTATGCCCCTGTACACATGCTTGATTCTCTTTCGGAGACATAGCAATCCATAGGTTTTAAGATACTTACAAGTCAGGTACATTCTTAGGCGTTTAATATGCGGTGTTGAGTCCATTTCGTTGAGCAAGGAGTAGCTCTTGTCTATTCCATATTTGGCTTAAGGAACTTTATCTGTGCTCATTTCAATCTCTGGTTTTATGCAGCACCCCAACACCCTTAAGCAAGCATAAGTTGTTTTTCTAAATTTGAGGCCCTGTTCTGTTCTGTAATTCAGTTCCTGTGTAGCCAAGTTTCCATTCCGTGTATTACTGATATCTTATGATGTTTCTTTTTCTGTGTGACTTATTTCAGTTAGAATCATCATACCTGAATCCACTCATTGTGCTGCTAAGGGCCTGATGACATAGATTTCATTGCTGAGTGATATTGCTTTGTAAGTGAATACCACAACTTCTTTATCCATTTTTCACTTTCTGCGATGTTGAACTTGTACTGTAAACGAGGTTCTTGTAAACAGAGGCGTCCCAAACTATGGGGTGGCTGTGTCTTTTTTATTTTAATTTCCCTAAGCTATAGGACCATAAGTGGCAGTGCCCTAGGCTCTGTTGCTTTGTTTTTTAGATGTTTCAGGAAACACCATACACTTCTCCCGAGTGTCTGTTGGCAATTTACATCCCGCCCATCAGCATAACAAGGCTCCCAGTTCTCCATGGCCTGTCCTGCCTTTCTGGATTTTACACTTTTTTCAGATGGCCCTTTTGACCGGGGGGAAGTGAGACTTCATTGTAGTGCAGATTTCCTTTGCAAGCTTGCTTGGTTGGCCAAAAAGGGCGTATGCGTTTTTTCCTGAATATATTCAGGAAAAAACGCATACGCCCTTTTTGGCCAAGTGCATCATTGTGGACGTTCTGCCTCTTTTCCTATGCTTTCAATGCAATTCCAGTCTACCTCCTGAAATCGGTTTCCTGCAATTCTGCCCCGCTTTCAAGTCCTCTTGGCAGCCTTACTTCAGTCTATTTTTGGACGATAGCTGTCATTTATAACTCTGCAGGTTTGTGAATTACAGTGCCCCTGAGCTCCTTTCTTCAACTCGCTTTCTTTTGAGCTGGCCGCAACACCGCAGGATGGCTTCAGGCCCTAATCTGGTTCCGGTACGGCACGCTGAGCCTTTGGTTATTTCCTCTTCCTGGTGGGAAATGAGAGTTAAATTTGCCCGTCCAGACACCTCCAGCTAGCCTCTCATTGGTTCTCGCTATTCCTGTTCATCTTCCGCAGAAATTGCAAACTGGGCCAAACAGGAGGTTAAAGGCGCTGACTCTCCAAGTGGGGAGAGTGTTAGTAAAGCGTCTGGAATGTTGCACCCGAGTACCAGGGGAGGAAAACTGAGACATATTTGAACACGTCTCCCATTCACATGGTTGATCATACTTGGGTTCCACATGCATGTTTTAGCTGAAGGAAGAATACCTTAAACCTGGAGAGTTGAGACCCGTGTAATGGGTACCATGCAGTATGACTTCAAAGGGTCTTCATTTGCTCACCGAACCTCTCCAATCCTATCACTGCTGCGTTTATGCCCCTGTACACATGCTTGATTCTCTTTCGGAGACATAGCAATCCATAGGTTTTACGATACTTACTAGTCAGGTACATTCTTAGGCGTTTAATATGCGGTGTTGAGTCCATTTCGTTGAGCAAGGAGTAGCTCTTGTCTATTCCATATTTGACTTAAGGAACTTTATCTGTGCTCATTTCAATCTCTGGTTTTATGCAGCACCCCAACTCACCTTTACCCTTAAGCAAGCATAAGTTGGTTTTCTAAATTTGAGACACTGTTCTGTTCTGTGATTCAGTTCCTGTGTAGCCAAGTTTACATTCCGTGTATTACTGATATCTTATGATGTTTTTTTTTCTGTGTGACTTACTTCAGTTAGAATCATCATACCTGAATCCACTCATTGTGCTGCTAAGGGCCTGATGACACAGATTTCATTGCTGAGTGATATTGCTTTGTAAGTAAATACCACAACTTCTTTATCCATTTTTCACTTTCTGCGATGTTGAACTTGTACTGTAAACGATGTTCTTGTAAACAGAGCCGTTCCAAACTTTGGGGTGGCTGTGTCTTTTGGATTTTAATTTCCCTAAGCTATAGGACCATAAGTGGAAGTGCCCTAGGTTCTGTTGCTTTGTTTTTTAGATGTTTCAGGAAACACCATACACTTCTCCAGAGTGTCTGTTGGCAATTTACATCCCACCCATCAGCATAACAAGGCTCCCAGTTCTCCATGGCCTGTCCTGCCTTTCTGGATTTTACACTTTTTTCAGATGGCCCTTTTGACCGGGGGGAAGTGAGACTTCATTGTAGTGCAGATTTCCTTTGCAAGCTTGCTTGGTTGGCCAAAAAGGGCGTATGCGTTTTTTCCTGAATATATTCAGGAAAAAACGCATACGCCCTTTTTGGCCAAGTGCATCATTGTGGACGTTCTGCCTCTTTTCCTATGCTTTCAATGCAATTCCAGTCTACCTCCTGAAATCGGTTTCCTGCAATTCTGCCCCGTTTTCAAGTCCTCTTGGCAGCCTTACTTCAGTATATTTTTGGACGATAGCTGTCATTTATAACTCTGCAGGTTTGTGAATTACAGTGCCCCTGAGCTCCTTTCTTCAACTCGCTTTCTTGTGACCTGGCCGCAACACCGCAGGATGGCTTCAGGCCCTAATCTGGTTCCGGTACGACACGCTGAGCCTTTGGTTATTTCCTCTTCCTGGTGGGAAATGAGAGTTAAATTTGCCCGTCCAGACACCTCCAGCTAGCCTCTCATTGGTTCTCGCTATTCCTGTTCATCTTCCGCAGAAATTGCAAACTGGGCCAAACAGGAAGTTAAAGGCGCTGACTCTCCAAGTGGGGAGAGTGTTAGTAAAGCGTCTGGAATGTTGCACCCGAGTACCAGGGGAGGAAAACTGAGACATATTTGAACACGTCTCCCGTTCACATGGTTGATTATACTTGGGTTCCACATGCATGTTTTAGCTGAAGGAAGAATACCTTAAACCTGGAGAGTTAAGACCCGTGTAATGGGTACCATGCAATATGACTTCAAAGGGTCTTCATTTGCTCACCGAACCTCTCCAATCCTATCACTGCTGCGTTTATGCCCCTGTACACATGCTTGATTCTCTTTCGGAGACATAGCAATCCATAGGTTTTAAGATACTTACAAGTCAGGTACATTCTTAGGCGTTTAATATGCGGTGTTGAGTCCATTTCGTTGAGCAAGGAGTAGCTCTTGTCTATTCCATATTTGACTTAAGGAACTTTATCTGTGCTCATTTCAATCTCTGGTTTTATGCAGCACCCCAACTCACCTTTACCCTTAAGCAAGCATAAGTTGGTTTTCTAAATTTGAGACCCTGTTCTGTTCTGTAATTCACTTCCTGTGTAGCCAAGTTTACATTCCGTGTATTACTGATATCTTATGATGTTTCTTTTTCTGTGTGACTTACTTCAGTTAGAATCATCATACCTGAATCCACTCATTGTGCTGCTAAGGGCCTGATGACACAGATTTCATTGCTGAGTGACATTGCTTTGTAAGTAAATACCACAACTTCTTTATCCATTTTTCACTTTCTGCGATGTTGAACTTGTACTGTAAACGAGGTTCTTGTAAACCGAGCCGTTCCAAACTTTGGGGTGGCTGTGTTTTTTTGATTTTAATTTCCCTAAGCTATAGGACCATAAGTGGAAGTGCCCTAGGTTCTGTTGCTTTGTTTTTTAGATGTTTCAGGAAACACCATACACTTCTCCCGAGTGTCTGTTGGCAATTTACATCCCGCCCATCAGCATAACAAGGCTCCCAGTTCTCCATGGCCTGTCCTGCCTTTCTGGATTTTACACTTTTTTCAGATGGCCCTTTTGACCGGGGGGAAGTGAGACTTCATTGTAGTGCAGATTTCCTTTGCAAGCTTGCTTGGTTGGCCAAAAAGGGCGTATGCGTTTTTTCCTGAATATATTCAGGAAAAAACGCATACGCCCTTTTTGGCCAAGTGCATCATTGTGGACGTTCTGCCTCTTTTCCTATGCTTTCAATGCAATTCCAGTCTACCTCCTGAAATCGGTTTCCTGCAATTCTGCCCCGCTTTCAAGTCCTCTTGGCAGCCTTACTTCAGTCTATTTTTGGACGATAGCTGTCATTTATAACTCTGCAGGTTTGTGAATTACAGTGCCCCTGAGCTCCTTTCTTCAACTCGCTTTCTTTTGAGCTGGCCGCAACACCGCAGGATGGCTTCAGGCCCTAATCTGGTTCCGGTACGGCACGCTGAGCCTTTGGTTATTTCCTCTTCCTGGTGGGAAATGAGAGTTAAATTTGCCCGTCCAGACACCTCCAGCTAGCCTCTCATTGGTTCTCGCTATTCCTGTTCATCTTCCGCAGAAATTGCAAACTGGGCCAAACAGGAGGTTAAAGGCGCTGACTCTCCAAGTGGGGAGAGTGTTAGTAAAGCGTCTGGAATGTTGCACCCGAGTACCAGGGGAGGAAAACTGAGACATATTTGAACACGTCTCCCGATCACATGGTTGATCATACTCTAGGTTCCACATGCATGTTTTAGCTGAAGGAAGAATACCTTAAACCTGGGTAGTTGAAACCCGTGGAATGGGTACCATGCAATATGACTTCAAAGGGTCTTCATTTGCTCACCGAACCTCTCCAATCCTATCACTGCTGCGTTTATGCCCCTGTACACATGCTTGATTCTCTTTCGGAGACATAGCAATCCATAGGTTTTAAGATACTTACAAGTCAGGTACATTCTTAGGCGTTTAATATGCGGTGTTGAGTCCATTTCGTTGAGCAAGGAGTAGCTCTTGTCTATTCCATATTTGGCTTAAGGAACTTTATCTGTGCTCATTTCAATCTCTGGTTTTATGCAGCACCCCAACACCCTTAAGCAAGCATAAGTTGTTTTTCTAAATTTGAGGCCCTGTTCTGTTCTGTAATTCAGTTCCTGTGTAGCCAAGTTTCCATTCCGTGTATTACTGATATCTTATGATGTTTCTTTTTCTGTGTGACTTATTTCAGTTAGAATCATCATACCTGAATCCACTCATTGTGCTGCTAAGGGCCTGATGACATAGATTTCATTGCTGAGTGATATTGCTTTGTAAGTGAATACCACAACTTCTTTATCCATTTTTCACTTTCTGCGATGTTGAACTTGTACTGTAAACGAGGTTCTTGTAAACAGAGCCATTCCAAACTTTGGGGTGGCTGTGTCTTTTTGATTTTAATTTCCCTAAGCTATAGGACCATAAGTGGAAGTGCCCTAGGCTCTGTTGCTTTGTTTTTTAGATGTTTCAGGAAACACCATACACTTCTCCCAAGTGTCTGTTGGCAATTTACATCCCGCCCATCAGCATAACAAGGCTCCCAGTTCTCAATGGCCTGTTGCCTTTCTGGATTTTACACTTTTTTCAGATGGCCCTTTTGACCGGGGGGAAGTGAGACTTCATTGTAGTGCAGATTTCCTTTGCAAGCTTGCTTGGTTGGCCAAAAAGGGCGTATGCGTTTTTTCCTGAATATATTCAGGAAAAAACGCATACGCCCTTTTTGGCCAAGTGCATCATTGTGGACGTTCTGCCTCTTTTCCTATGCTTTCAATGCAATTCCAGTCTACCTCCTGAAATCGGTTTCCTGCAATTCTGCCCCGCTTTCAAGTCCTCTTGGCAGCCTTACTTCAGTCTATTTTTGGACGATAGGTGTCATTTATAACTCTGCAGGTTTGTGAATTACAGTGCCCCTGAGCTCCTTTCTTCAACTCGCTTTCTTGTGAGCTGGCCGAAACACCGCAGGATGTCTTCAGGCCCTAATCTGGTTCTGGCACGGCACGCTGAGCCTTTGGTTAATTCCTCTTCCTGGTGGGAAATGAGAGTTAAATTTGCCCGTCCAGACACCTCCAGCTAGTCTCTCATTGGTTCTCGCTATTCCTGTTCATCTTCCGCAGAAATTGCAAACTGGGCCAAACAGGAGGTTAAAGGGACTGTCTCTCCAAGTCGGGAGAGTGTTAGTAAAGCGTCTGGAATGTTGCACCCGAGTACCAGGGTACGAAAACTGAGACATATTTGAACACGTCTCCCGATCACATGGTTGATCATACTCTAGGTTCCACATGCATGTTTTAGCTGAAGGAAGAATACCTTAAACCTGGGTAGTTGAAACCCGTGGAATGGGTACTATGCAATATGACTTCAAAGGGTCTTCATTTGCTCACCGAACATCTCCAATCCTATCACTGCTGCGTTTATGCCCCTGTACACATGCTTGATTCTCTTTTGGAGACATAGCAATCCATAGGTTTTAAGATACTTACTATTCAGGTACATTCTTAGGCGTTTAATATGCGGTGTTGAGTCCATTTCGTTGAGCAAGGAGTAGCTCTTGTCTATTCCATATTTGGCTTAAGGAACTTTATCTGTGCTCATTTCAATCTGGTTTTATGCAGCACCCCAACTCACCTTTACCCTTAAGCAAGCATAAGTTGGTTTTCTAAATTTGAGACCCTGTTCTGTTCTGTAATTCAGTTCCTGTGTAGCCAAGTTTACATTCCGTGTATTACTGATATCTTTTTTTTTTTTTTGCCATAACTACCTTTATTGGTATCGCTTGTGTATCAGTTCATCAAAACCTTTGTTTCATATTTCTCGCCTTAATCCCCTGTAAGTTCCAGATGGGCAAAAATACTTTTAAATACGCAGCTGGCTTCTGTCTTATGTGCTTAATATTATACATTTGTTGCTTGTTTTGCACATGTCTATGGCTGCACTACTTGCAAGACGAAAGTCACATATAAAAATACAGACTAATCGAAACACAGAAGTCAGCCATTGTCTAGAATGTGGTTTACAATACAGAGCTTGCAGACAACACAGAGTATATATATAAGTCATCTGTCTGAAAACAGAAAGTAGTGTCTCAGACTGACTCCGGAGAAAGGTGCTGACACACAGGGAAACTCACTGATGATTCTCCTTTATGTTTATTAGATAGATCAATACCAAATTATTTCACATATATTATATTCAATATCTATATATATATATCTTGTAACCAAATTCTGGTTTAAAAGTCACAAACCAACATGTAAATACAAAATGTTAGGAAAGGTTTAACATACATAAGGGAAAACATGTCTTATGCCTCGCAAAGACTTTCTACAATCTAGCATAAAGGCAAATGTGGTTGAAAAAAAAGGAAATCCATATACAATTACAGAAAAACATTTAGTCAAGCCACCTAATATAAAATATTTCAGATATCATGTCCAAAAACGTCCACGTGTTGCAGAGGTCTCTACAAATCAATTAGAATGACGTCAACAAGATCTGCAAACCGAAGTCTTAGCAAGTAAACGTGACTCATGTTTTTCTCTCTGAGACAATGAGGCTTGACGTTCAGTTAAAGGCAGGTAAACACGACTATGAAGAAACCCTTCTTTACAACAGCTTAACGGTACCCATTTAGGGCAATATACCCGCTTTCCCAGCTATGTGTGCACGCAGTGTTCTGTGATAAAATGACTCAGTTACTTTAAAAAAGCATAAATGGCAAAACAAAATAACCAGAACTCCGCGAAGCTGGTAAAACCACAAAGACACTGAAATCCAGCAACTCCTGAGAGGCTGAGAGATCAAATGAATCATAAAATCTGGATGACTCTGATTTGGGGTTTAACTTTGGTTAAAACTGAAAAGTCTGAAAAGAACCAATGTTTTGGAAGAAGCAGTGTCACTTGTAAACATCCTGCCACCTAACTAAAAGGACGGCCTCTTCTTCTAGACCCACGACTTAATAAGACAGGAAGCTCTCAACACACAGCGCTGGAGAAGATGGATTCCACAAGTCAAACTTGAGTGAAACTGTTCTAATGCAATGTACCAAACACGCGTTTGTTCTTAGGAAAAATTACAAAACTAACAAATATTTTTCTCCAGAATTATAAAAGATAAAATCTATGAATCAGTACTGTTATGTGATTACAGAACAATAGCCAACTGAAAAAAAAAACAAAACACCAACCCACAGGCCGTCTACACCGTCCCCAATCCATTTCCTGCAGCCAGTACTTCCCACCTGCTCTGAGGACTGAGCCTTAGACACCGTTGACTGTATTTAAAGTTGAGTCAACAGTACTCTCTGTCTCTGGGGCAAAAGTAATGCAGCTCATTACTTACACACAACACTTGTTTCATTCTTCAGGACTTTCTTTGACGGGATTACTCAATGTTGGTTACTTTAAAGGTAACAAAAGGTGTCAGAAAAAAATGCCTTGGAATTCTTTTGCAATTCCACAAAGACACCTGGCAATCTGATACGTTCATTCCTCTCCCCATCACAATTTTTGTTTTTTAAAATTACAATTGACAACTCACGTAAGATGTAATTAATTTACTTAAAATAAGAGAGGGCTTTTCAATCAAGTATCCACGTTCCAAATAACTAAAACATTTAGTTAAATCTTTTAAATTAATCTTTTAATAAATCTTTAATTACTCGGTGCCAGTAATTAAGAGGTTGATTCCGTAAAATTCAAACTTGCACATAGGCGTGTCCCACTCAGAAAAGATTTCATACACTTAGCAACTTGTGCTTTTTGTCTCACCTTTTATAAGAAACACAGATTAATTTCAACTTCAGTTTTCCTTTCTGATGCAGACACGTGTACCTTGTGTAAGAAACGGTCTCCAGGCCACCTCCACGTGTAGACCTCAGCATTTCCTGAGAGTGTGAAGTCAACCCCTCCTCCAGGAGACTCTCGCCCTTTTGAGACATTCCCCCTTGCACCTTATGTTTGTCAGACTATGTTTACAGAAATCAGATGACTGGATGAAAACTCTACAGGACAGTCAAGGACAGACGAGAAGACGAGATGCAGAGCGGGAGCCCCTTCCTCCTCCAGTGCACCTGCTGCGGGCAGCCCTCCAGGAAGGCTTGGCCTCCTCCCCTGGACCACAGACTTACTTTTCTCTGTAATAAAGCAGGTAGTACTTCAGGGGATCTGGCAGAGGGAGGCTCAGGACCTTCTCACGCAGGAAGTTCACCGGGGGCTCGGGCTTGGTGTCCGGCGGGGTTGTCACCTCTTCTTCTTGCCGCTCGTCTTCCAGGTCTCCACAGCTGGTGTCATCAGAGGGGTTGGAGAGCCGACTGGCAAACACCTCTTTGTCCAAAAAGACAATCGTTTCCATTCGGCGGCGGCGAACTCTCCTCCGTTTAAACCTGGGAGTGTTCTTCAGTCCGTTCCCGTTTTTGTTCACAGCTTCCTGGTGGATGACCTTCTTAATGGTGCCCCGGATGGCAATGCGCGCCAGGTCCTGGAGGCTGCGAACCGCCAGGGGTGTGGACAAGTCGTGATTCTCCTGACTCCGACTGGCAGGGCTGGACGAGTGGAGCAAAAGACACAGCCAGAATCTTTTTGGTTTCCCAGGCGGAAGGACCCGTCCGAGTTATCTTAGTCAACTTCTCTTCCAGCGGCATGACCAGGACGCCCCCGACTTTGAGGAGGCTCTTCATGTACCCCTCGTGCTGCTTCTGCACGCCTGCCCCGCAGTACACCCGGTCATACTGAGAGCAGCCTGGAGAGATCTCCAGGCAATTGCTGGTGACGAAGGAGGGCTCGCAGAAGTCAAACTTGTCGAAGCTGTCACTCGTCCTGATGAAAAAGTCCAGCTTCTGCTTCGCATACTCTGTCACATCTGAATGGAGTTCCACCCCATGGTTCACACCAAAAGGACCGAGGATGAGCCCCACCATGGAGCTGAGGTAGCCGGTGCCGCTGCCCAGGTTCAGGAAGGAAAGGCCAGGCTGCAGGTCCAGGGCCTCCATCACCTCCGAATAGATGCACGGAGCAGAGAGGTGGATGTTCCCGTGCTTCCACGCCAGGTCCTTGTACGCGTTCTCCTTAAACTCCTCGAGGTAATAGTCGGCGCGGTCAACAGCTCGGAAGGCCTGCTCCACCAGCTCGGAGCGGATGTACTGCGCCGCCTTCAGATGGTCTATCAGCTCGTCGTTGTCTTCACCAGCACTCACCGCGCCTCCCATCTTCGGGACCGCGCTTACAGAAAGCTGCTGCTGGAGAGACCTCGGGAACCCCCAGAACGCTGGAGGGCGGGCCCCCGGGGAGGGGGGAGGGGCGACGGGAGACGCCTGGGACGCGGAGGGGTGTTTATGCTTGGGGGTGGGGAACGAGAGGACAGCGGAAGAGGACAGGAAGACGGGGAGAGGAGAATGCGGCCCTGGGGGAGGGTCCGGGAGCCCGGGACCACGGGAAGGGGAGGGGTGGAGAGGAGGGAGAGAGGGGGAGGGGGCCGAGGGGCCGCACCGCCCCCATACTCCGCTGCAGGCCGGGCCGAGGGCGGCGGCGGCGGCGGCGGCGGCGGCTCAGTACCTACTGGCTCGGCGGGCCCGCGGAATCGGCCGCTGGGCCGCACCTGCAGCTCTTCCGGCGCCCCTCGCCAGTCCGCCTCCCACTACGCAGCCCCGACCTCCGCCCTACTGATATCTTATGATGTTTCTTTTTCTGTGTGACTTATTTCAGTTAGAATCATCATACCTGAATCCACTCATTGTGCTGCTAAGGGCCTGATGACACAGATTTCATTGCTGAGTGATATTGCTTTGTAAGTAAATACCACAACTTTTTTATCCATTTTTCACTTTCTGCGATGTTGAACTTGTACTGTAAACGAGGTTCTTGTAAACAGAGCCGTTCCAAACTTTGGGGTGGCTGTGTCTTTTTGATTTTAAATTCCCTAAGCTATAGGACCATAAGTGTAAGTGCCCTAGGCTCTGTTGCTTTGTTTTTTAGATGTTTCAGGAAACACCATACACTTCTCCCCAGTGGTTTTTGGCAATTTACATCCCGCCCTTCAGCATAACAAGGCTCCCAGTTCTCCATGGCCTGTCCTGCCTTTCTGGATTTTACACTTTTTTCAGATGGCCCTTTTGACCGGGGGGAAGTGAGACTTCATTGTAGTGCAGATTTCCTTTGCAAGCTTGCTTGGTTGGCCAAAAAGGGCGTATGCGTTTTTTCCTGAATATATTCAGGAAAAAACGCATACGCCCTTTTTGGCCAAGTGCATCATTGTGGACGTTCTGCCTCTTTTCCTATGCTTTCAATGCAATTCCAGTCTACCTCCTGAAATCGGTTTCCTGCAATTCTGCCCCGCTTTCAAGTCCTCTTGGCAGCCTTACATCAGTCTATTTTTGGACGATTGCTGTCATTTATAACTCTGCAGGTTTGTGAATTACAGTGCCCCTGAGCTCCTTTCTTCAACTCGCTTTCTTGTGACCTGGCCACAACACCGCAGGATGGCTTCAGGCCCTAATCTGGTTTCGGAACGGCACACTGAGCCTTTGGTTAATTCCTCTTCCTGGTGGGAAATGAGAGTTCAATTGGCCCGTCCAGACACCTCCAGCTAGCCTCTCATTGGTTCTCGCTATTCCTGTTCATCTTCCGCAGAAATTGCAAACTGGGCCAAACAGGAGGTTAAAGGTGCTGACTCTCCAAGTGGGGAGAGTGTTAGTAAAGCGTCTGGAATGTGGCACCCGAGTACCAGGGGAGGAAAACTGAGACATATTTGAACACGTCTCCCGTTCACATGGTTGATCATACTTGGGTTCCACATGCATGTTTTAGCTGAAGGAAGAATACCTTAAACCTGGAGAGTTGAGACCCGTGTAATGGGTACCATGCAATATGACTTCAAAGGGTCTTCATTTGCTCACCGAACCTCTCCAATCCTATCACTGCTGCGTTTATGCCCCTGTACACATGCTTGATTCTCTTTCGGAGACATAGCAATCCATAGGTTTTAAGATACTTACTAGTCAGGTACATTCTTAGGCGTTTAATATGCGGTGTTGAGTCCATTTCGTTGAGCAAGGAGTAGCTCTTGTCTATTCCATATTTGACTTAAGGAACTTTATCTGTGCTCATTTCAATCTCTGGTTTTATGCAGCACCCCAACTCACCTTTACCCTTAAGCAAGCATAAGTTGGTTTTCTAAATTTGAGACCCTGTTCTGTTCTGTAATTGAGTTCCTGTGTAGCCAAGTTTACATTCCGTGTATTACTGATATCTTATGATGTTTCTTTTTCTGTGTGACTTATTTCAGTTAGAATCATCATACCTGAATCCACTCATTGTGATGCTAAGGGCCTGATGACATAGATTTCATTGCTGAGTGATATTGCTTTGTAAGTAAATACCACAACTTCTTTATCCATTTTTCACTTTCTGCGATGTTGAACTTGTACTGTAAACGAGGTTCTTGTAAACAGAGGCGTCCCAAACTTTGGGGTGGCTGTGTCTTTTTGATTTTAATTTCCCTAAGCTATAGGACCATAAGTGGCAGTGCCCTAGGCTCTGTTGCTTTGTTTTTTAGATGTTTCAGGAAACACCATACACTTCTCCCGAGTGTCTGTTGGCAATTTACATCCCGCCCATCAGCATCACAAGACTCCCAGTTCTCCATGGCCTGTCCTGCCTTTCTGGATTTTACACTTTATTCAGATGGCCCTTTTGACCGGGGGGAAGTGAGACTTCATTGTAGTGCAGATTTCCTTTGCAAGCTTGCTTGGTTGGCCAAAAAGGGCGTATGCGTTTTTTCCTGAATATATTCAGGAAAAAACGCATACGCCCTTTTTGGCCAAGTGCATCATTGTGGACGTTCTGCCTCTTTTCCTATGCTTTCAATGCAATTCCAGTCTACCTCCTGAAATCGGTTTCCTGCAATTCTGCCCCGCTTTCAAGTCCTCTTGGCAGCCTTACTTCAGTCTATTTTTGGACGATAGCTGTCATTTATAACTCTGCAGGTTTGTGAATTACAGTGCCCCTGAGCTCCTTTCTTCAACTCGCTTTCTTGTGACCTGGCCGCAACACCGCAGGATGGCTTCAGGCCCTAATCTGGTTCCGGCCCGGCATGCTGAGCCTTTGGTTAATTCCTCTTCCTGGTGGGAAATGAGAGTTAAATTTGCCCGTCCAGACACCTCCAGCTAGTCTCTCATTGGTTCTCGCTATTCCTGTTCATCTTCCGCAGAAATTGCAAACTGGGCCAAACAGGAGGTTAAAGGGACTGACTCTCCAAGTCGGGAGAGTGTTAGTAAAGCGTCTGGAATGTTGCACCCGAGTACCAGGGGAGGAAAACTGAGACATATTTGAAGACGTCTCCCGATCACATGGTTGATCATACTCTATGTTCCACATGCATGTTTTAGCTGAAGGAAGAATACCTTAAACCTGGGTAGTTGAAACTCGTGGAATGGGTACCATGCAATATGACTTCAAAGGGTCTTCATTTGCTCACCGAACCTCTCCAGTCCTATCACTGCTGCGTTTATGTCCCTGTACACATGCTTGATTCTCTTTCGGAGACATAGCAATCCATAGGTTTTAAGATACTTACTAGTCAGGTACATTCTTAGGCGTTTAATATGGGGTGTTGAGTCCATTTCGTTGAGCAAGGAGTAGCTCTTGTCTATTCCGTATTTGGCTTAAGGATCTTTATCTGTGCTCATTTCAATCTCTGGTTTTATGCAGCACCCCAACTCACCTTTACCCTTAAGCAAGCATAAGTTGGTTTTCTAAATTTGAGACCCTGTTCTGTTCTGTAATTCAGTTCCTGTGTAGCCAAGTTTACATTCCGTGTATTACTGATATCTTATGATGTTTCATTTTCTGTGTGACTTATTTCAGTTAGAATCATCATACCTGAATCCACTCATTGTGCTGCTAAGGGCCTGATGACACAGATTTCATTGCTGAGTGATATTGCTTTGTAAGTAAATACCACAACTTCTTTATCCATTTTTCACTTTCTGCGATGTTGAACTTGTACTGTAAACGAGGTTCTTGTAAACAGAGCCATTCCAAACTTTGGGGTGGCTGTGTCTTTTTGATTTTAATTTCCCTAAGCTATAGGACCATAAGTGGAAGTGCCCTAGGTTCTGTTGCTTTGTTTTTTAGATGTTTCAGGAAACACCATACACTTCTCCCGAGTGGTTGTTGGCAATTTACATCCCGCCCATCAGCATAACAAGGCTCCCAGTTCTCCATGGCCTGTCCTGCCTTTCTGGATTTTACACTTTTTTCAGATGGCCCTTTTGACCGGGGGGAAGTGAGACTTCATTGTAGTGCAGATTTCCTTTGCAAGCTTGCTTGGTTGGCCAAAAAGGGCGTATGCGTTTTTTCCTGAATATATTCAGGAAAAAACGCATACGCCCTTTTTGGCCAAGTGCATCATTGTGGACGTTCTGCCTCTTTTCCTATGCTTTCAATGCAATTCCAGTCTACCTCCTGAAATCGGTTTCCTGCAATTCTGCCCCGCTTTCAAGTCCTCTTGGCAGCCTTACTTCAGTCTATTTTTGGACGATAGCTGTCATTTATAACTCTGCAGGTTTGTGAATTACAGTGCCCCTGAGCTCCTTTCTTCAACTCGCTTTCTTTTGAGCTGGCCGCAACACCGCAGGATGGCTTCAGGCCCTAATCTGGTTCCGGTACGGCACGCTGAGCCTTTGGTTATTTCCTCTTCCTGTTGGGAAATGAGAGTTAAATTTGCCCGTCCAGACACCTCCAGCTAGCCTCTCATTGGTTCTCGCTATTCCTGTTCATCTTCCGCAGAAATTGCAAACTGTGCCAAACAGGAGGTTAAAGGCGCTGACTCTCCAAGTGGGGAGAGTGTTAGTAAAGCGTCTGGAATGTTGCACCCGAGTACCAGGGGAGGAAAACTGAGACATATTTGAACACGTCTCCCGGTCACATGGTTGATCATACTCTGGGTTCCACATGCATGTTTTAGCTGAAGGAAGAATACCTAAAACCTGGGTAGTTGAAACCCGTGGAATGGGTACCATGCAATATGACTTCAAAGGGTCTTCATTTGCTCACCGAACCTCTCCAATCCTATCACTGCTGCGTTTATGCCCCTGTACACATGCTTGATTCTCTTTCGGAGACATAGCAATCCATAGGTTTTAAGATACTTACTAGTCAGGTACATTCTTAGGCGTTTAATATGCGGTGTTGAGTCCATTTCGTTGAGCAAGGAGTAGCTCTTGTCTATTCCATATTTGGCTTAAGGAACTCTATCTGTGCTCATTTCAATCTCTGGTTTTATGCAGCAACCCAACTCACCTTTCCCCTTAAGCAAGCATAAGTTGGTTTTCTAAATTTGAGAACCTGTTCTGTTTTGGAATTCAGTTCCTGTGTAGCCAAGTTTACATTCCGTGTATTAGTGATATCTTATGATGTTTCTTTTTCTGTGTGACTTATTTCAGTTAGAATCATCGTAGCTGAATCTACTCATTATGCTGCTACGGGCCTGATGACATAGATTTCATTGCTGAGTGATACTGCATTGTACGTAAGTACCACAAGTTCTTTATCCATTTTTCACTTTCTGCGATGTTGAACTTGTACTGTAAACGGGGTTCTTGTAAACAGAGCCGTTCCAAACTTTGGGGTGGCTGTGTCTTTTTGATTTTAATTTCCCTAAGCTATAGGACCATAAGTGGCAGTGCCCTAGGTTCTGTTGCTTTGTTTTTTAGTTGTTTCAGGAAACACCATACACTTCTCCCAAGTGGTTCTTGGCAATTTACATCCCGCCCATCAGCATCACAAGGCTCCCAGTTCTCCATGGCCTGTCCTGCCTTTCTGGATTTTACACTTTTTTCAGATGGCCCTTTTGACCAGGGGGAAGTGAGACTTCATTGTAGTGCAGATTTCCTTTGCAAGCTTGCTTGGTTGGCCAAAAAGGGCGTATGCGTTTTTTCCTGAATATATTCAGGAAAAAACGCATACGCCCTTTTTGGCCAAGTGCATCATTGTGGACGTTCTGCCTCTTTTCCTATGCTTTCAATGCAATTCCAGTCTACCTACTGAAATCGGTTTCCTGCAATTCTGCCCCGCTTTCAAGTCCTCTTGGCAGCCTTACTTCAGTCTATTATTGGACGATAGCTGTCATTTATAACTCTGCAGGTTTGTGAATTACAGTGCCCCTTTGCTCCTTTCTTCAACTCGCTTTCTTTTGAGCTGGCCGCAACACCGCAGGGTGGCTTCAGGCCCTAATCTGGTTCCGGTACTGCACACTGAGCCTTTGGTTATTTCCTCTTCCTGGTGGGAAATGAGAGTTAAATTTGCCCGTCCAGACACCTCCAGCTAGCCTCTCATTGGTTGTCGCTATTCCTGTTCATCTTCCGCAGAAATTGCAAACTGGGCTAAACAGGAGGTTAAAGGCGCTGACTCTCCAAGTGGGGAGAGTGTTAGTAAAGCGTCTGGAATGTTGCACCCGAGTACCAGGGGAGGAAAACTGAGACATATTTGAACACGTCTCCCGTTCACATGGTTGATCATACTCTGGGTTCCACATGCATGTTTTAGCTGAAGGAAGAATACCTTAAACCTGGGTAGTTGAAACCCGTGGAATGGGTACCATGCAATATGACTTCAAAGGGTCTTCATTTGCTCACCGAACCTCTCCAATCCTATCACTGCTGCGTTTATGCCCCTGTACACATGCTTGATTCTCTTTCGGAGACATAGCAATCCATAGGTTTTAAGATACTTACTAGTCAGGTACATTCTTAGGCGTTTAATATGGGGTTTTGAGTCCATTTTGTTGAGCAAGGAGTAGCTCTTGTCTATTCCATATTTGGCTTAAGGAACTTTATCTGTTCTCATTTCAATCTCTGGTTTTATGCAGCACCCCAACTCACCTTTCCCCTTAAGCAAGCATAAGTTGGTTTTCTAAATTTGAGACCCTGTTCTGTTTTGGAATGCAGTTCCTGTGTAGCCAAGTTTACATTCCGTGTATTAGTGATATCTTATGATGTTTCATTTTCTGTGTGACTTATTTCAGTTAGAATCATCATACCTGAATCCAGTCATTATGCTGCTACGGGCCTGATGACATAGATTTCATTGCTGAGTGATACTGCATTGTACGTAAGTACCACAAGTTCTTTATCCATTTTTCACTTTCTGTGATATTGAACTTGTACGGTAAACGAGGTTGTTGTAAACGGAGGCATCCCAAACTTTGGGGTGGCTGTGTCTTTTTGATTTTCATTTCCCTAAGCTATAGGACCATAAGTGGAAGTGCCCTAGGCTCTGTTGCTTTGTTTTTTAGATGTTTCAGGAAACACCATACACTTCTCCTGAGTGTCTGTTGGCAATTTACATCCCGCCCATCAGCATAACAAGGCTCCCAGTTCTCCATGGCCTGTCCTGCCTTTCTGGATTTTACACTTTTTTCAGATGGCCCTTTTGACCGGGGGGAAGTGAGACTTCATTGTAGTGCAGATTTCCTTTGCAAGCTTGCTTGATTGGCCAAAAAGGGCGTATGCGTTTTTTCCTGAATATATTCAGGAAAAAACGCATACGCCCTTTTTGGCCAAGTGCATCATTGTGGACGTTCTGCCTCTTTTCCTATGCTTTCAATGCAACTCCAGTCTACCTCCTGAAATCGGTTTCCTGCAATTCTGCCCCGCTTTCAAGTCCTCTTGGCAGCCTTACTTCAGTGTATTTTTGGACGATAGTTGTCATTTATAACTCTGCAGGTTTGTGAATTACAGTGCCCCTGAGCTCCTTTCTTCAACTCGCTTTCTTGTGACCTGGCCGCAACACCGCAGGATGGCTTCAGGCCCTAATCTGGTTCCGGCCCGGCATGCTGAGCCTTTGGTTAATTCCTCTTCCTGGTGGGAAATGAGAGTTAAATTTGCCCGTCCAGACACCTCCAGCTAGCCTCTCATTGGTTCTCGCTATTCCTGTTCATCTTCCGCAGAAATTGCAAACTGGGCCAAACAGGAGGTTAAAGGGACTGACTCTCCAAGTGGGGAGAGTGTTAGTAAAGCGTCTGGAATGTTGCACCCGAGTACCAGGGGAGGAAAACTGAGACATATTTGAACACGTCTCCCGTTCACATGGTTGATCATACTCTGGGTTCCACATGCATGTTTTAGCTGAAGGAAGAATACCTTAAACGTGGAGAGTTGAGAACCGTGTAATGGGTACCATGCAATATGACTTCAAAGGGTCTTCATTTGCTCACCGAACATCTCCAATCCTATTACTGCTGCATTTATGCCCCTGTACACACGCTTGATTCTCTTTTGGAGACATAGCAATCCATAGATTTTAAGATAGTTACTAGTCATGTACATTCTTAGGCGTTTAATATGGGGTTTTGAGTCCATTTCGTTGAGCAAGGAGTAGCTCTTGTCTATTCCATATTTGGCTTAAGGAACTTTATCTGTGCTCACTTCAATCTCTGGTTTTATGCAGCACCCCAACTCACCTTTCCCCTTAAGCAAGCATAAGTTGGTTTTCTAAATTTGAGACCCTGTTCTGTTTTGGAATGCAGTTCCTGTGTAGCCAAGTTTACATTCCGTGTATTACTGATATCTTATGATGTTTCTTTTTCTGTGTGACTTATTTCAGTTAGAATCATCATACCTGAATCCACTCATTGTGCTGCTAAGGGCCTGATGACACAGATTTCATTGCTGAGTGATATTGCTTTGTAAGTAAATACCACAACTTCTTTATCCATTTTTCACTTTCTGCGATGTTGAACTTGTACTGTAAACGAGGTTCTTGTAAACAGAGCCGTTCCAAACTTTGGGGTGGCTGTGTCTTTTTCATTTTAATTTCCCTAAGCTATAGGACCATAAGTGGAAGTGCCCTAGGCTCTGTTGCTTTGTTTTTTAGATGTTTCAGGAAACACCATACACTTCTCCCGAGTGTCTGTTGGCAATTTACATCCCGCCCATCAGCATAACAAGGCTCCCAGTTCTCCATGGCCTGTCCTGCCTTTCTGGATTTTACATTTTTTTCAGATGGCCCTTTTGACCAGGGGGAAGTGAGACTTCATTGTAGTGCAGATTTCCTTTGCAAGCTTGCTTGGTTGGCCAAAAAGGGCATATGCGTTTTTTCCTGAATATATTCAGGAAAAAACGCATACGCCCTTTTTGGCCAAGTGCATCATTGTGGACGTTCTGCCTCTTTTCCTATGCTTTCAATGCAATTCCAGTCTACCTCCTGAAATCGGTTTCCTGCAATTCTGCCCCGCTTTCAGGTCCTCTTGGCAGCCTTACTTCAGTCTATTTTTGGACGATAGCTGTCATTTATAACTCTGCAGGTTTGTGAATTACAGTGCCCCTGAGCTCCTTTCTTCAACTCGCTTTCTTTGAGCTGGCCGCAACACCGCAGGATGGCTTCAGTCCCTAATCTGGTTCCGGTATGGCACGCTGAGCCTTTGGTTATTTCCTCTTTCTGGTGGGAAATGAGAGTTAAATTTGCCCGTCCAGACACCTCCAGCTAGCCTCTCATTGGTTCTCGCTATTCCTGTTCATCTTCCGCAGAAATTGCAAACTGTGCCAAACAGGAGGTTAAAGGCGTTGACTCTCCAAGTGGGGAGAGTGTTAGTAAAGCGTCTGGAATGTTGCACCCGAGTACCAGGGTACGAAAACTGAGACATATTTGAACACGTCTCCCGATCACATGGTTGATCATACTCTGGGTTCCACATGCATGTTTTAGCTGAAGGAAGAATACCTAAAACCTGGGTAGTTGAAACCCGTGGAATGGGTACCATGCAATATGACTTCAAAGGGTCGTCATTTGCTCACCGAACCTCTCCAATCCTATCACTGCTGCGTTTATGCCCCTGTACACATGCTTGATTCTCTTTCGGAGACATAGCAATCCATAGGTTTTAAGATACTTACTAGTCAGGTACATTCTTAGGCGTTTAATATGCGGTGTTGAGTCCATTTCGTTGAGCTAGGAGTAGCTCATGTCTATTCCATATTTGGCTTAAGGAACTTTATATGTGCTCATTTCAATCTCTGGTTTTATGCAGCACCCCAACTCACCTTTACCCTTAAGCAAGCATAAGTTGGTTTTCTAAATTTGAGAACCTGTTCTGTTCTGTAATTCAGTTCCTGTGTAGCCAAGTTTACATTCCGTGTATTACTGACATCTTATGATGTTTCTTTTTCTGTGTGACTTATTTCAGTTAGAATCATCGTACCTGAATCCACTCATTATGCTGCTACAGGCCTGATGACATAGATTTCATTGCTGAGTGATTCTGCATTGTACGTAAGTACCACATGTTCTTTATCCATTTTTCACTTTCTGTGATATTGAACTTGTATGGTAAACGAGGTTCTTGTAAACAGAGGCGTCCCAAACTTTGGGGTGGCTGTGTCTTTTTTATTTTAATTTCCCTAAGCTATAGGACCATAAGTGGAAGTGCCCTAGGCTCTGTTGCTTTGTTTTTTAGATGTTTCAGGAAACACCATACACTTCTCCCGAGTGTCTGTTGGCAATTTACATCCCGCCCATCAGCATAACAAGGCTCCCAGTTCTCCATGGCCTGTCCTGCCTTTCTGGATTTTACCCTTTTTTCAGATGGCCCTTTTGACCAGGGGGAAGTGAGACTTCATTGTAGTGCAGATTTCCTTTGCAAGTTTGCTTGGTTGGCCAAAAAGGGCGTATGCGTTTTTTCCTGAATATATTCAGGAAAAAACGCATACGCCCTTTTTGGCCAAGTGCATCATTGTGGACGTTCTGCCTCTTTTCCTATGCTTTCAATGCAATTCCAGTCTACCTCCTGAAATCGGTTTCCTGCAATTCTGCCCCGCTTTCAAGTCCTCTTGGCAGCCTTACTTCAGTCTATTTTTGGACGATAGCTGTCATTTATAACTCTGCAGGTTTGTGAATTACAGTGCCCCTGAGCTCCTTTCTTCAACTCGCTTTCTTGTGACCTGGCCGCAACACCGCAGGATGGCTTCAGGCCCTAATCTGATTCCGGTACGGCACGCTGAGCCTTTGGTTATTTCCTCTTCCTGGTGGGAAATGAGAGTTAAATTTGCCCGTCCAGACACCTCCAGCTAGTCTCTCATTGGTTCTCGCTATTCCTGTTCATCTTCCGCAGAAATTGCAAACTGGGCCAAATAGGAGGTTAAAGGGACTGACTCTCCAAGTCGGGAGAGTGTTAGTAAAGCGTCTGGAATGTTGCACCCGAGTACCAGGGGAGGAAAACTGAGACATATTTGAACACGTCTCCTGTTCACACGGTTGATCATACTCTGGGTTCCACATGCTTGTTTTAGCTGAAGGAAGAATACCTTAAACCTGGGTAGTTGAAACCCGTGGAATTGGTACCATGCAATATGACTTCAAAGGGTCTTCATTTGCTCACCGAACCTCTCCAATCCTATCACTGCTGCATTTATGCCCCTGTACACATGCTTGATTCTCTTTCGGAGACATAGCAATCCATAGGTTTTAAGATACTTACTAGTCAGCTACATTATTAGGCATTTAATATGCGGTGTTGAGTCCATTTCGTTGAGCAAGGAGTAGCTCTTGTCTATTCCATATTTGGCTTAAGGAACTTTATCTGTGCTCATTTCAATCTCTTGTTTTATGCAGCACCCCAACTCACCTTTCCCCTTAAGCAAGCATAAGTTGGTTTTCTAAATTTGAGACCCTGTTCTGTTTTGGAATGCAGTTCCTGTGTAGCCAAGTTTACATTCCGTGTATTAGTGATATCTTATGATGTTTCTTTTTCTGTGTGACTTATTTCAGTTAGAATCATCGTACCTGAATCCACTCATTATGCTGCTACGGGCCTGATGACATAGATTTCATTGCTGAGTGATACTGCATTGTACGTAAGTACCACAAGTTCTTTATCCATTTTTCACTTTCTGTGATATTGAACTTGTACGGTAAACGAGGTTCTTGTAAACAGAGGCGTCCCAAACTTTGGGGTGGCTGTGTCTTTTTGATTTTAATTTCCCTAAGCTATAGGACCATAAGTGGAAGTGCCCTAGGCTCTGTTGCTTTGTTTTTTAGATGTTTCAGGAAACACCATACACTTCTCCCGAGTGGTTGTTGGCAATTTACATCCCGCCCATCAGCATAACAAGGCTCCCAGTTCTCCATGGCCTGTCCTGCCTTTCTGGATTTTACACTTTTTTCAGATGGCCCTTTTGACCGGGTGGAAGTGAGACTTCATTGTAGTGCAGATTTCCTTTGCAAGCTTGCTTGGTTGGCCAAAAAGGGCGTATGCGTTTTTTCCTGAATATATTCAGGAAAAAACGCATACGCCCTTTTTGGCCAAGTGCATCATTGTGGACGTTCTGCCTCTTTTCCTATGCTTTCAATGCAATTCCAGTCTACCTCCTGAAATTGGTTTCCTGCAATTCTGCCCCGCTTTCAAGTCCTCTTGGCAGCCTTACTTCAGTATATTTTTGGACGATAGCTGTCATTTATAACTCTGCAGGTTTGTGAATTACAGTGCCCCTGAGCTCCTTTCTTCAACTCGCTTTCTTGTGACCTGGCCGCAACACCGCAGGATGGCTTCAGGCCCTAATCTGGTTCCGGTACGGCACGCTGAGCCTTTGGTTATTTCCTCTTCCTGGTGGGAAATGAGAGTTAAATTTGCCCGTCCAGACACCTCCAGCTAGCCTCTCATTGGTTCTCGCTATTCCTGTTCATCTTCCGCAGAAATTGCAAACTGGGCCAAACAGGAGGTTAAAGGGACTGACTCTCCAAGTCGGGAGAGTGTTAGTAAAGCGTCTGGAATGTTCCACCGAAGTACCAGGGTAGGAAAACTGAGACATATTTGAACACGTCTCCCGATCACACGTTTGATCATACTCTGGGTTCCACATGCATGTTTTAGCTGAAGAAAGAATACCTTAAACCTGGATAGTTGAGACCCGTGGAATGGGTACCATGCAATATGACTTCAAAGGGTCTTCATTTGCTCACCGAACCTCTCCAATCCTATCACTGCTGCGTTTATGACCCTTGTACACACGCTTGATTCTCTTTTGGAGACATAGCAATCCATAGGTTTTAAGATACTTACTAGTCAGGTACATTCTTAGGCGTTTAATATGGGGTGTGGAGTCCATTTCGTTGAGCAAGGAGTAGCTCTTGTCTATTCCATATTTGGCTTAAGGAACTTTATCTGTGCTCATTTCAATCTCTGGTTTTATGCAGCACCCCAACTCACCTTTCCCCTTAAGCAAGCATAAGTTGGTTTTCTAAATTTGAGACCCTGTTCTGTTCTGTAATTCAGTTCCTGTGTAGCCAAGTTTACATTCCGTGTATTACTGATATCTTATGATGTTTCTTTTTCTGTGTGACTTATTTCAGTTAGAATCATCGTACCTGAATCCACTCATTATGCTGCTACGGGCCTGATGACATAGATTTCATTGCTGAGTGATACTGCATTGTACGTAAGTACGACAAGTTCTTTATCCATTTTTCACTTTCTGTGATATTGAACTTGTACGGTAAACGAGGTTCTTGTAAACGGAGGCGTCCCAAACTTTGGGGTGGCTGTGTCTTTTTGATTTTAATTTCCCTAAGCTATAGGACCATAAATGGAAGTGCCCTAGGCTCTGTTGCTTTGTTTTTTAGATGTTTCAGGAAACACCATACACTTCTCCTGAGTGTCTGTTGGCAATTTACATCCCGCCCATCAGCATAACAAGGCTGCCAGTTCTCAATGGCCTGTTGCCTTTCTGGATTTTACACTTTTTTCAGATGGCCCTTTTGACCGGGGGGAAGTGAGACTTCATTGTAGTGCAGATTTCCTTTGCAAGCTTGCTTGGTTGGCCAAAAAGGGCGTATGCGTTTTTTCCTGAATATATTCAGGAAAAAACGCATACGCCCTTTTTGGCCAAGTGCATCATTGTGGACGTTCTGCCTCTTTTCCTATGCTTTCAATGCAATTCCAGTCTACCTCCTGAAATCGGTTTCCTGCAATTCTGCCCCGCTTTCAAGTCCTCTTGGCAGCCTTACTTCAGTCTATTTTTGGACGATAGCTGTCATTTATAACTCTGCAGGTTTGTGAATTACAGTGCCCCTGAGCTCCTTTCTTCAACTCGCTTTCTTTTGAGCTGGCCGCAACACCGCAGGATGGCTTCAGGCCCTAATCTGGTTCCGGTACGGCACGCTGAGCCTTTGGTTATTTCCTCTTCC
Organism: Delphinus delphis; assembly: GCF_949987515.2. Taxonomy (NCBI): domain Eukaryota; kingdom Metazoa; phylum Chordata; class Mammalia; order Artiodactyla; family Delphinidae; genus Delphinus; species Delphinus delphis. Next base: position 84,428 of record NW_027192895.1, on the reverse strand, counting down.
TGGTGGGAAATGAGAGTTAAATTTGCCCGTCCAGACACCTCCAGCTAGCCTCTCATTGGTTCTCACTATTCCTGTTCATCTTCCGCAGAAATTGCAAACTGGGCCAAACAGGAGGTTAAAGGGACTGACTCTCCAAGTGGGGAGAGTGTTAGTAAAGCGTCTGGAATGTTGCACCCGAGTACCAGGGGAGGAAAACTGAGACATATTTGAACACGTCTACCGATCACATGGTTGATCATACTCTGGGTTCCACATGCATGTTTTAGCTGAAGGAAGAATACCTAAAATCTGCGTAGTTGAAACCCGTGGAATGGGTACCATGCAATATGACTTCAAAGGGTCTTCATTTGCTCACTGAACCGCTCCAATCCTATCACTGCTGCGTTTATGCCCCTGTACACATGCTTGATTCTCTTTCGGAGACATAGCAATCCATAGGTTTTAAGATACTTACTAGTCAGGTACATTCTTAGGCGTTTAATATACGGTGTTGAGTCCATTTCGTTGAGCAAGGAGTAGCTCTTGTCTATTCCATATTTGGCTTAAGGAACTTTATCTGTGCTCATTTCAATCTCTGGTTTTATGCAGCACCCCAACTCACCTTTCCCCTTAAGCAAGCATAAGTTGGTTTTCTAAATTTGAGACCCTGTTCTGTTTTGGAATGCAGTTCCTGTGTAGCCAAGTTTACATTCCGTGTATTAGTGATATCTTATGATGTTTCTTTTTCTGTGTGACTTATTGCAGTTAGAATCATCGTACCTGAATCCACTCATTATGCTGCTACGGGCCTGATGACATAGATTTCATTGCTGAGTGATACTGCATTGTACGTAAGTACCACAAGTTCTTTATCCATTTTTCACTTTCTGTGATATTGAACTTGTACGGTAAACGAGGTTCTTGTAAACAGAGCCAATCCAAACTTTGGGGTGGCTGTGTCTTTTTGATTTTAATTTCCCTAAGCTATAGGACCATAAGTGGAAGTGCCCTAGGTTCTGTTGCTTTGTTTTTTAGATGTTTCAGGAAACACCATACACTTCTCCGGAGTGGTTGTTGGCAATTTACATCCCGCCCATCAGCATAACAAGGCTCCCAGTTCTCCATGGCCTGTCCTGCCTTTCTGGATTTTACACTTTTTTCAGATGGCCCTTTTGACCGGGTGGAAGTGAGACTTCATTGTAGTGCAGATTTCCTTTGCAAGCTTGCTTGGTTGGCCAAAAAGGGCGTATGCGTTTTTTCCTGAATATATTCAGGAAAAAACGCATACGCCCTTTTTGGCCAAGTGCATCATTGTGGACGTTCTGCCTCTTTTCCTATGCTTTCAATGCAATTCCAGTCTACCTCCTGAAATTGGTTTCCTGCAATTCTGCCCCGCTTTCAAGTCCTCTTGGCAGCCTTACTTCAGTCTATTTTTGGACGATAGCTGTCATTTATAACTCTGCAGGTTTGTGAATTACAGTGCCCCTGAGCTCCTTTCTTCAACTCGCTTTCTTTTGAGCTGGCCGCAACACCGCAGGATGGCTTCAGGCCCTAATCTGTTTCCGGTACGGCACGCTGAGCCTTTGGTTATTTCCTCTTCCTGGTGGGAAATGAGAGTTAAATTTGCCCGTCCAGACACCTCCAGCTAGCCTCTCATTGGTTCTCGCTATTCCTGTTCATCTTCCGCAGAAATTGCAAACTGGGCCAAACAGGAGGTTAAAGGGACTGACTCTCCAAGTCGGGAGAGTGTTAGTAAAGCGTCTGGAATGTTCCACTGAAGTACCAGGGGACGAAAACTGAGACATATTTGAACACGTCTCCCGATCACACGGTTGATCATACTCTGGGTTCCACATGCATGTTTTAGCTGAAGAAAGAATACCTTAAACCTGGATAGTTGAGACCCGTGGAATGGGTACCATGCAATATGACTTCAAAGGGTCTTCATTTGCTCACCGAATCTCTCCAATCCTATCACTGCTGCGTTTATGACCCTTGTACACATGCTTGATTCTCTTTTGGAGACATAGCAATCCATAGGTTTTAAGATACTTACTAGTCAGGTATATTCTTAGGCGTTTAATATGGGGTGTGGAGTCCATTTCGTTGAGCAAGGAGTAGCTCTTGTCTATTCCATATTTGGCTTAAGGAACTTTATCTGTGCTCATTTCAATCTCTGGTTTTATGCAGCACCCCAACTCACCTTTCCCCTTAAGCAAGCATAAGTTGGTTTTCTAAATTTGAGACCCTGTTCTGTTCTGTAATTCAGTTCCTGTGTAGCCAAGTTTACATTCCGTGTATTACTGATATCTTATGATGTTTCTTTTTCTGTGTGACTTATTTCAGTTAGAATCATCGTACCTGAATCCACTCATTATGCTGCTACGGGCCTGATGACATAGATTTCATTGCTGAGTGATACTGCATTGTACGTAAGTACGACAAGTTCTTTATCCATTTTTCACTTTCTGTGATATTGAACTTGTACGGTAAACGAGGTTCTTGTAAACGGAGGCGTCCCAAACTTTGGGGTGGCTGTGTCTTTTTGATTTTAATTTCCCTAAGCTATAGGACCATAAATGGAAGTGCCCTAGGCTCTGTTGCTTTGTTTTTTAGATGTTTCAGGAAACACCATACACTTCTCCTGAGTGTCTGTTGGCAATTTACATCCCGCCCATCAGCATAACAAGGCTCCCAGTTCTCAATGGCCTGTTGCCTTTCTGGATTTTACACTTTTTTCAGATGGCCCTTTTGACCGGAGGGAAGTGAGACTTCATTGTAGTGCAGATTTCCTTTGCAAGCTTGCTTGGTTGGCCAAAAAGGGCGTATGCATTTTTTCCTGAATATATTCAGGAAAAAACGCATACGCCCTTTTTGGCCAAGTGCATCATTGTGGACGTTCTGCCTCTTTTCCTATGCTTTCAATGCAATTCCAGTCTACCTCCTGAAATCGGTTTCCTGCAATTCTGCCCCGCTTTCAAGTCCTCTTGGCAGCCTTACTTCAGTCTATTTTTGGACGATAGCTGTCATTTATAACTCTGCAGGTTTGTGAATTACAGTGCCCCTGAGCTCCTTTCTTCAACTTGCTTTCTTTTGAGCTGGCCGCAACACCGCAGGATGGCTTCAGGCCCTAATCTGGTTCCGGTACGGCACGCTGAGCCTTTGGTTATTTCCTCTTCCTGGTGGGAAATGAGAGTTAAATTTGCCCGTCCAGACACCTCCAGCTAGCCTCTCATTGGTTCTCACTATTCCTGTTCATCTTCCGCATAAATTGCAAACTGGGCCAAACAGGAGGTTAAAGGGACTGACTCTCCAAGTGGGGAGAGTGTTAGTAAAGCGTCTGGAATGTTGCACCCGAGTACCAGGGGAGGAAAACTGAGACATATTTGAACACGTCTACCGATCACATGGTTGATCATACTCTGGGTTCCACATGCATGTTTTAGCTGAAGGAAGAATACCTAAAATCTGCGTAGTTGAAACCCGTGGAATGGGTACCAGGCAATATGACTTCAAAGGGTCTTCATTTGCTCACTGAACCGCTCCAATCCTATCACTGCTGCGTTTATGCCCCTGTACACATGCTTGATTCTCTTTCGGAGACATAGCAATCCATAGGTTTTAAGATACTTACTAGTCAGGTACATTCTTAGGCGTTTAATATACGGTGTTGAGTCCATTTCGTTGAGCAAGGAGTAGCTCTTGTCTATTCCATATTTGGCTTAAGGAACTTTATCTGTGCTCATTTCAATCTCTGGTTTTATGCAGCACCCCAACTCACCTTTCCCCTTAAGCAAGCATAAGTTGGTTTTCTAAATTTGAGACCCTGTTCTGTTTTGGAATGCAGTTCCTGTGTAGCCAAGTTTACATTCCGTGTATTAGTGATATCTTATGATGTTTCTTTTTCTGTGTGACTTATTTCAGTTAGAATCATCGTACCTGAATCCACTCATTATGCTGCTACGGGCCTGATGACATAGATTTCATTGCTGAGTGATACTGCATTGTACGTAAGTACCACAAGTTCTTTATCCATTTTTCACTTTCTGTGATATTGAACTTGTACGGTAAACGAGGTTCTTGTAAACAGAGCCAATCCAAACTTTGGGGTGGCTGTGTCTTTTTGATTTTAATTTCCCTAAGCTATAGGACCATAAGTGGAAGTGCCCTAGGTTCTGTTGCTTTGTTTTTTAGATGTTTCAGGAAACACCATACACTTCTCCCGAGTGGTTGTTGGCAATTTACATCCCGCCCATCAGCATAACAAGGCTCCCAGTTCTCCATGGCCTGTCCTGCCTTTCTGGATTTTACACTTTTTTCAGATGGCCCTTTTGACCGGGGGGAAGTGAGACTTCATTGTAGTGCAGATTTCCTTTGCAAGCTTGCTTGGTTGGCCAAAAAGGGCGTATGCGTTTTTTCCTGAATATATTCAGGAAAAAACGCATACGCCCTTTTTGGCCAAGTGCATCATTGTGGACGTTCTGCCTCTTTTCCTATGCTTTCAATGCAATTCCAGTCTACCTCCTGAAATCGGTTTCCTGCAATTCTGCCCCGCTTTCAAGTCCTCTTGGCAGCCTTACTTCAGTCTATTTTTGGACGATAGCTGTCATTTATAACTCTGCAGGTTTGTGAATTACAGTGCCCCTGAGCTCCTTTCTTCAACTCGCTTTCTTGTGACCTGGCCGCAACACCGCAGGATGGCTTCAGGCCCTAATCTGGTTCCGGCCCGGCATGCTGAGCCTTTGGTTAATTCCTCTTCCTGGTGGGAAATGAGAGTTGAATTTGCCCGTCCAGACACCTCCAGCTAGCCTCTCATTGGTTCTCGCTATTCCTGTTCATCTTCCGCAGAAATTGCAAACTGGGCCAAACAGGAGGTTAAAGGGACTGACTCTCCAAGTCGGGAGAGTGTTAGTAAAGCGTCTGGAATGTTGCACCCGAGTACCAGGGGAGGAAAACTGAGACATATTTGAACACGTCTCCCGATCACATGGTTGATCATACTCTGGGTTCCACATGCATGTTTTAGCTGAAGGAAGAATACCTTAAACCTGGAGAGTTGAGACCCGTGTAATGGGTACCATGCAATATGACTTCAAAGGGTCTTCATTTGCTCACCGAACCTCTCCAATCCTATCACTGCTGCGTTTATGCCCCTGTACACACGCTTGATTCTCTTTTGGAGACATAGCAATCCATAGGTTTTAAGATACTTACTAGTCAGGTACATTCTTAGGCGTTTAATATGGGGTTTTGAGTCCATTTCGTTGAGCAAGGAGTAGCTCTTGTCTATTCCATATTTGGCTTAAGGAACTTTATCTGTGCTCATTTCAATCTCTGGTTTTATGCAGCACCCCAACTCACCTTTCTCCTTAAGCAAGCATAAGTTGGTTTTCTAAATTTGAGACCCTGTTCTGTTTTGGAATGCAGTTCCTGTGTAGCCAAGTTTACATTCCGTGTATTAGTGATATCTTATGATGTTTCTTTTTCTGTGTGACTTATTTCAGTTAGAATCATCATACCTGAATCCACTCATTGTGCTGCTAAGGGCCTGATGACACAGATTTCATTGCTGAGTGATATTGCTTTGTAAGTAAATACCACAACTTCTTTATCCATTTTTCACTTTCTGCGATGTTGAACTTGTACTGTAAACGAGGTTCTTGTAAACAGAGCCGTTCCAAACTTTGGGGTGGCTGTGTCTTTTTCATTTTAATTTCCCTAAGCTATAGGACCATAAGTGGAAGTGCCCTAGGTTCTGTTGCTTTGTTTTTTAGTTGTTTCAGGAAACACCATACACTTCTCCCAAGTGGTTCTTGGCAATTTACATCCCGCCCATCAGCATAACAAGGCTCCCAGTTCTCCATGGCCTGTCCTGCCTTTCTGGATTTTACCCTTTTTTCAGATGGCCCTTTTGACCAGAGGGAAGTGAGACTTCATTGTAGTGCAGATTTCCTTTGCAAGCTTGCTTGGTTGGCCAAAAAGGGCGTATGCGTTTTTTCCTGAATATATTCAGGAAAAAACGCATACGCCCTTTTTGGCCAAGTGCATCATTGTGGACGTTCTGCCTCTTTTCCTATGCTTTCAATGCAATTCCAGTCTACCTCCTGAAATCGGTTTCCTGCAATTCTGCCCCGCTTTCAAGTCCTCTTGGCAGCCTTACTTCAGTCTATTTTTGGACGATAGCTGTCATTTATAACTCTGCAGGTTTGTGAATTACAGTGCCCCTGAGCTCCTTTCTTCAACTCGCTTTCTTGTGACCTGGCCGCAACACCGCAGGATGGCTTCAGGCCCTAATCTAGTTCCTGCCCGGCATGCTGAGCCTTTGGTTAATTCCTCTTCCTGATGGGAAATGAGAGTTGAATTTGCCCGTCCAGACACCTCCAGCTAGCCTCTCATTGGTTCTCCCTATTCCTGTTCATCTTCCGCAGAAATTGCAAACTGGGCCAAACAGGAGGTTAAAGGGACTGACTCTCCAAGTCGGGAGAGTTTTAGTAAAGCGTCTGGAATGTTGCACCCGAGTACCAGGGGAGGAAAACTGAGACATATTTGAACACGTCTCCCGTTCACACGGTTGATCATACTCTGGGTTCCACATGCATGTTTTAGCTGAAGGAAGAATACCTTAAACCTGGAGAGTTGAGACCCGTGTAATGGGTACCATGCAATATGACTTCAAAGGGTCTTCATTTGCTCACCGAACCTCTCCAATCCTATCACTGCTGCGTTTATGCCCCTGTACACACGCTTGATTCTCTTTTGGAGACATAGCAATCCATAGGTTTTAAGATACTTACTAGTCAGGTACATTCTTAGGCGTTTAATATGCGGTGTTGAGTCCATTTCGTTGAGCAAGGAGTAGCTCTTGTCTATTCCATATTTGGCTTAAGGAACTTTATCTGTGCTCATTTCAATCTCTGGTTTTATGCAGCACCCCAACTCACCTTTCTCCTTAAGCAAGCATAAGTTGGTTTTCTAAATTTGAGACCCTGTTCTGTTTTGGAATGCAGTTCCTGTGTAGCCAAGTTTACATTCCGTGTATTAGTGATATCTTATGATGTTTCTTTTTCTGTGTGACTTATTTCAGTTAGAATCATCATACCTGAATCCACTCATTGTGCTGCTAAGGGCCTGATGACACAGATTTCATTGCTGAGTGATATTGCTTTGTAAGTAAATACCACAACTTCTTTATCCATTTTTCACTTTCTGCGATGTTGAACTTGTACTGTAAACGAGGTTCTTGTAAACAGAGCCGTTCCAAACTTTGGGGTGGCTGTGTCTTTTTCATTTTAATTTCCCTAAGCTATAGGACCATAAGTGGAAGTGCCCTAGGTTCTGTTGCTTTGTTTTTTAGTTGTTTCAGGAAACACCATACACTTCTCCCAAGTGGTTCTTGGCAATTTACATCCCGCCCATCAGCATAACAAGGCTCCCAGTTCTCCATGGCCTGTCCTGCCTTTCTGGATTTTACCCTTTTTTCAGATGGCCCTTTTGACCAGAGGGAAGTGAGACTTCATTGTAGTGCAGATTTCCTTTGCAAGCTTGCTTGGTTGGCCAAAAAGGGCGTATGCGTTTTTTCCTGAATATATTCAGGAAAAAACGCATACGCCCTTTTTGGCCAAGTGCATCATTGTGGACGTTCTGCCTCTTTTCCTATGCTTTCAATGCAATTCCAGTCTACCTCCTGAAATCGGTTTCCTGCAATTCTGCCCCGCTTTCAAGTCCTCTTGGCAGCCTTACTTCAGTCTATTTTTGGACGATAGCTGTCATTTATAACTCTGCAGGTTTGTGAATTACAGTGCCCCTGAGCTCCTTTCTTCAACTCGCTTTCTTGTGACCTGGCCGCAACACCGCAGGATGGCTTCAGGCCCTAATCTGGTTCCGGCCCGGCATGCTGAGCCTTTGGTTAATTACTCTTCCTGGTGGGAAATGAGAGTTGAATTTGCCCGTCCAGACACCTCCAGCTAGCCTCTCATTGGTTCTCGCTATTCCTGTTCATCTTCCGCAGAAATTGCAAACTGGGCCAAACAGGAGGTTAAAGGGACTGACTCTCCAAGTCGGGAGAGTGTTAGTAAAGCGTCTGGAATGTTGCACCCGAGTACCAGGGGAGGAAAACTGAGACATATTTGAACACGTCTCCCGTTCACACGGTTGATCATACTCTGGGTTCCACATGCATGTTTTAGCTGAAGGAAGAATACCTTAAACCTGGAGAGTTGAGACCCGTGTAATGGGTACCATGCAATATGACTTCAAAGGGTCTTCATTTGCTCACCGAACCTCTCCAATCCTATCACTGCTGCGTTTATGCCCCTGTACACACGCTTGATTCTCTTTTGGAGACATAGCAATCCATAGGTTTTAAGATACTTACTAGTCAGGTACATTCTTAGGCGTTTAATATGGGGTTTTGAGTCCATTTCGTTGAGCAAGGAGTAGCTCTTGTCTATTCCATATTTGGCTTAAGGAACTTTATCTGTGCTCATTTCAATCTCTGGTTTTATGCAGCACCCCAACTCACCTTTCCCCTTAAGCAAGCATAAGTTGGTTTTCTAAATTTGAGACCCTGTTCTGTTTTGGAATGCAGTTCCTGTGTAGCCAAGTTTACATTCCGTGTATTAGTGATATCTTATGATGTTTCATTTTCTGTGTGACTTATTTCAGTTAGAATCATCATACCTGAATCCACTCATTGTGCTGCTAAGGGCCTGATGACACAGATTTCATTGCTGAGTGATATTGCTTTGTAAGTAAATACCACAACTTCTTTATCCATTTTTCACTTTCTGCGATGTTGAACTTGTACTGTAAACGAGGTTCTTGTAAACAGAGCCGTTCCAAACTTTGGGGTGGCTGTGTCTTTTTCATTTTAATTTCCCTAAGCTATAGGACCATAAGTGGAAGTGCCCTAGGTTCTGTTGCTTTGTTTTTTAGTTGTTTCAGGAAACACCATACACTTCTCCCAAGTGGTTCTTGGCAATTTACATCCCGCCCATCAGCATAACAAGGCTCCCAGTTCTCCATGGCCTGTCCTGCCTTTCTGGATTTTACAATTTTTTCAGATGGCCCTTTTGACCGGGGGGAAGTGAGACTTCATTGTAGTGCAGATTTCCTTTGCAAGCTTGCTTGGTTGGCCAAAAAGGGCGTATGCGTTTTTTCCTGAATATATCCAGGAAAAAACGCATACGCCCTTTTTGGCCAAGTGCATCATTGTGGACGTTCTGCCTCTTTTCCTATGCTTTCAATGCAATTCCAGTCTACCTCCTGAAATCGGTTTCCTGCAATTCTGCCCCGCTTTCAAGTCCTCTTGGCAGCCTTACTTCAGTCTATTTTTGGACGATAGCTGTCATTTATAACTCTGCAGGTTTGTGAATTACAGTGCCCCTGAGCTCCTTTCTTCAACTCGCTTTCTTGTGACCTGGCCGCAACACCACAGGATGGCTTGAGGCCCTAATCTGGTTCCGGCCCGGCATGCTGAGCCTTTGGTTAATTCCTCTTCCTGGTGGGAAATGAGAGTTGAATTTGCCCGTCCAGACACCTCCAGCTAGCCTCTCATTGGTTCTCGCTATTCCTGTTCATCTTCCGCAGAAATTGCAAACTGGGCCAAACAGGAGGTTAAAGGGACTGACTCTCCAAGTCGGGAGAGTGTTAGTAAAGCGTCTGGAATGTTGCACCCGAGTACCAGGGGAGGAAAACTGAGACATATTTGAACACGTCTCCCGTTCACATGGTTGATCATACTCTGGGTTCCACATGCATGTTTTAGCTGAAGGAAGAATACCTTAAACCTGGAGAGTTGAGACCCGTGTAATGGGTACCATGCAATATGACTTCAAAGGGTCTTCATTTGCTCACCGAACCTCTCCAATCCTATCACTGCTGCGTTTATGCCCCTGTACACACGCTTGATTCTCTTTTGGAGACATAGCAATCCATAGGTTTTAAGATACTTACTAGTCAGGTACATTCTTAGGCGTTTAATATGGGGTTTTGAGTCCATTTCGTTGAGCAAGGAGTAGCTCTTGTCTATTCCATATTTGGCTTAAGGAACTTTATCTGTGCTCATTTCAATCTCTGGTTTTATGCAGCACCCCAACTCACCTTTCCCCTTAAGCAAGCATAAGTTGGTTTTCTAAATTTGAGACCCTGTTCTGTTTTGGAATGCAGTTCCTGTGTAGCCAAGTTTACATTCCGTGTATTAGTGATATCTTACGATGTTTCTTTTTCTGTGTGACTTATTTCAGTTAGAATCATCATACCTGAATCCACTCATTGTGCTGCTAAGGGCCTGATGACACAGATTTCATTGCTGAGTGATATTGCTTTGTAAGTAAATACCACAACTTCTTTATCCATTTTTCACTTTCTGCGATGTTGAACTTGTACTGTAAACGAGGTTCTTGTAAACAGAGCCGTTCCAAACTTTGGGGTGGCTGTGTCTTTTTCATTTTAATTTCCCTAAGCTATAGGACCATAAGTGGAAGTGCCCTAGGTTCTGTTGCTTTGTTTTTTAGTTGTTTCAGGAAACACCATACACTTCTCCCAAGTGGTTCTTGGCAATTTACATCCCGCCCATCAGCATAACAAGGCTCCCAGTTCTCCATGGCCTGTCCTGCCTTTCTGGATTTTACACTTTTTTCAGATGGCCCTTTTGACCGGGGGGAAGTGAGACTTCATTGTAGTGCAGATTTCCTTTCAAAGCTTGCTTGGTTGGCCAAAAAGGGCGTATGCGTTTTTTCCTGAATATATTCAGGAAAAAACGCATACGCCCTTTTTGGCCAAGTGCATCATTGTGGACGTTCTGCCTCTTTTCCTATGCTTTCAATGCAATTCCAGTCTACCTCCTGAAATCGGTTTCCTGCAATTCTGCCCCGCTTTCAAGTCCTCTTGGCAGCCTTACTTCAGTCTATTTTTGGACGATAGCTGTCATTTATAACTCTGCAGGTTTGTGAATTACAGTGCCCCTGAGCTCCTTTCTTCAACTCGCTTTCTTGTGACCTGGCCGCAACACCGCAGGATGGCTTCAGGCCCTAATCTGGTTCCGGCCCGGCATGCTGAGCCTTTGGTTAATTCCTCTTCCTGGTGGGAAATGAGAGTTGAATTTGCCCGTCCAGACACCTCCAGCTAGCCTCTCATTGGTTCTCGCTATTCCTGTTCATCTTCCGCAGAAATTGCAAACTGGGCCAAACAGGAGGTTAAAGGGACTGACTCTCCAAGTCGGGAGAGTGTTAGTAAAGCGTCTGGAATGTTGCACCCGAGTACCAGGGGAGGAATACTGAGACATATTTGAACACGTCTCCCGTTCACATGGTTGATCATACTCTGGGTTCCACATGCATGTTTTAGCTGAAGGAAGAATACCTTAAACCTGGAGAGTTGAGACCCGTGTAATGGGTACCATGCAATATGACTTCAAAGGGTCTTCATTTGCTCACCGAACCTCTCCAATCCTATCACTGCTGCGTTTATGCCCCTGTACACACGCTTGATTCTCTTTTGGAGACATAGCAATCCATAGGTTTTAAGATACTTACTAGTCAGGTACATTCTTAGGCGTTTAATATGGGGTTTTGAGTCCATTTCGTTGAGCAAGGAGTAGCTCTTGTCTATTCCATATTTGGCTTAAGGAACTTTATCTGTGCTCATTTCAATCTCTGGTTTTATGCAGCAGCCCAACTCACCTTTCCCCTTAAGCAAGCATAAGTTGGTTTTCTAAATTTGAGACCCTGTTCTGTTTTGGAATGCAGTTCCTGTGTAGCCAAGTTTACATTCCGTGTATTAGTGATATCTTCTGATGTTTCTTTTTCTGTGTGACTTATTTCAGTTAGAATCATCATACCTGAATCCACTCATTGTGCTGCTAAGGGCCTGATGACACAGATTTCATTGCTGAGTGATATTGCTTTGTAAGTAAATACCACAACTTCTTTATCCATTTTTCACTTTCTGCGATGTTGAACTTGTACTGTAAACGAGGTTCTTGTAAACAGAGCTGTTCCAAACTTTGGGGTGGCTGTGTCTTTTTCATTTTAATTTCCCTAAGCTATAGGACCATAACTGGAAGTGCCCTAGGTTCTGTTGCTTTGTTTTTTAGTTGTTTCAGGAAACACCATACACTTCTCCCAAGTGGTTCTTGGCAATTTACATCCCGCCCATCAGCATAACAAGGCTCCCAGTTCTCCATGGCCTGTCCTGCCTTTCTGGATTTTACACTTTTTTCAGATGGCCCTTTTGACCGGGGGGAAGTGAGACTTCATTGTAGTGCAGATTTCCTTTGCAAGCTTGCTTGGTTGGCCAAAAAGGGCGTATGCGTTTTTTCCTGAATATATTCAGGAAAAAACGCATACGCCCTTTTTGGCCAAGTGCATCATTGTGGACGTTCTGCCTCTTTTCCTATGCTTTCAATGCAATTCCAGTCTACCTCCTGAAATCGGTTTCCTGCAATTCTGCCCCGCTTTCAAGTCCTCTTGGCAGCCTTACTTCAGTCTATTTTTGGACGATAGCTGTCATTTATAACTCTGCAGGTTTGTGAATTACAGTGCCCCTGAGCTCCTTTCTTCAACTCGCTTTCTTGTGACCTGGCCGCAACACCGCAGGATGGCTTCAGGCCCTAATCTGGTTCCGGCCCGGCATGCTGAGCCTTTGGTTAATTCCTCTTCCTGGTGGGAAATGAGAGTTGAATTTGCCCGTCCAGACACCTCCAGCTAGCCTCTCATTGGTTCTCGCTATTCCTGTTCATCTTCCGCAGAAATTGCAAACTGGGCCAAACAGGAGGTTAAAGGGACTGACTCTCCAAGTCGGGAGAGTGTTAGTAAAGCGTCTGGAATGTTGCACCCGAGTACCAGGGGAGGAAAACTGAGACATATTTGAACACGTCTCCCGTTCACATGGTTGATCATACTCTGGGTTCCACATGCATGTTTTAGCTGAAGGAAGAATACCTTAAACCTGGAGAGTTGAGACCCGTGTAATGGGTACCATGCAATATGACTTCAAAGGGTCTTCATTTGCTCACCGAACCTCTCCAATCCTATCACTGCTGCGTTTATGCCCCTGTACACACGCTTGATTCTCTTTTGGAGACATAGCAATCCATAGGTTTTAAGATACTTACTAGTCAGGTACATTCTTAGGCGTTTAATATGGGGTTTTGAGTCCATTTCGTTGAGCAAGGAGTAGCTCTTGTCTATTCCATATTTGGCTTAAGGAACTTTATCTGTGCTCATTTCAATCTCTGGTTTTATGCAGCACCCCAACTCACCTTTCCCCTTAAGCAAGCATAAGTTGGTTTTCTAAATTTGAGACCCTGTTCTGTTTTGGAATGCAGTTCCTGTGTAGCCAAGTTTACATTCCGTGTATTAGTGATATCTTATGATGTTTCTTTTTCTGTGTGACTTATTTCAGTTAGAATCATCATACCTGAATCCACTCATTGTGCTGCTAAGGGCCTGATGACACAGATTTCATTGCTGAGTGATATTGCTTTGTAAGTAAATACCACAACTTCTTTATCCATTTTTCACTTTCTGCGATGTTGAACTTGTACTGTAAACGAGGTTCTTGTAAACAGAGCCATTCCAAACTTTGGGGTGGCTGTGTCTTTTTCATGTTAATTTCCCTAAGCTATAGGACCATAAGTGGAAGTGCCCTAGGTTCTGTTGCTTTGTTTTTTAGATGTTTCAGGAAACACCATACACTTCTCCCGAGTGGTTGTTGGCAAATTACATCCCGCCCATCAGCATAACAAGGCTCCCAGTTGTCCATGGCCTGTCCTGCCTTTCTGGATTTTACCCTTTTTTCAGATGGCCCTTTTGACCGGGGGGAAGTGAGACTTCATTGTAGTGCAGATTTCCTTTGCAAGCTTGCTTGGTTGGCCAAAAAGGGCGTATGCGTTTTTTCCTGAATATATTCAGGAAAAAACGCATACGCCCTTTTTGGCCAAGTGCATCATTGTGGACGTTCTGCCTCTTTTCCTATGCTTTCAATGCAATTCCAGTCTACCTCCTGAAATCGGTTTCCTGCAATTCTGCCCCACTTTCAAGTCCTCTTGGCAGCCTTACTTCAGTCTATTTTTGGACGATAGCTGTCATTTATAACTCTGCAGGTTTGTGAATTACAGTGCCCCTGAGCTCCTTTCTTCAACTCGCTTTCTTGTGACCTGGCCGCAACACCGCAGGATGGCTTCAGGCCCTAATCTGGTTCCGGCCCGGCATGCTGAGCCTTTGGTTAATTCCTCTTCCTGGTGGGAAATGAGAGTTGAATTTGCCCGTCCAGACACCTCCAGCTAGCCTCTCATTGGTTCTCGCTATTCCTGTTCATCTTCCGCAGAAATTGCAAACTGGGCCAAACAGGAGGTTAAAGGGACTGACTCTCCAAGTCGGGAGAGTGTTAGTAAAGCGTCTGGAATGTTGCACCCGAGTACCAGGGGAGGAAAACTGAGACATATTTGAACACGTCTCCCGTTCACATGGTTGATCATACTCTGGGTTCCACATGCATGTTTTAGCTGAAGGAAGAATACCTTAAACCTGGAGAGTTGAGACCCGTGTAATGGGTACCATGCAATATGATTTCAAAGGGTCTTCATTTGCTCACCGAACCTCTCCAATCCTATCACTGCTGCGTTTATGCCCCTGTACACACGCTTGATTCTCTTTTGGAGACATAGCAATCCATAGGTTTTAAGATACTTACTAGTCAGGTACATTCTTAGGCGTTTAATATGGGGTTTTGAGTCCATTTCGTTGAGCAAGGAGTAGATCTTGTCTATTCCATATTTGGCTTAAGGAACTTTATCTGTGCTCATTTCAATCTCTGGTTTTATGCAGCACCCCAACTCACCTTTCCCCTTAAGCAAGCATAAGTTGGTTTTCTAAATTTGAGACCCTGTTCTGTTTTGGAATGCAGTTCCTGTGTAGCCAAGTTTACATTCCATGTATTAGTGATATCTTATGATGTTTCTTTTTCTGTGTGACTTATTTCAGTTAGAATCATCATACCTGAATCCACTCATTGTGCTGCTAAGGGCCTGATGACACAGATTTCATTGCTGAGTGATATTGCTTTGTAAGTAAATACCACAACTTCTTTATCCATTTTTCACTTTCTGCGATGTTGAACTTGTACTGTAAACGAGGTTCTTGTAAACAGAGCCGTTCCAAACTTTGGGGTGGCTGTGTCTTTTTCATTTTAATTTCCCTAAGCTATAGGACCATAAGTGGAAGTGCCCTAGGTTCTGTTGCTTTGTTTTTTAGATGTTTCAGGAAACACCATACACTTCTCCCAAGTGGTTCTTGGCAAATTACATCCCACCCATCAGTATAACAAGGCTCCCAGTTCTCCATGGCCTGTCCTGCCTTTCTGGATTTTACCCTTTTTTCAGATGGCCCTTTTGACCGGGGGGAAGTGAGACTTCATTGTAGTGCAGATTTCCTTTGCAAGCTTGCTTGGTTGGCCAAAAAGGGCGTATGCGTTTTTTCCTGAATATATTCAGGAAAAAACGCATACGCCCTTTTTGGCCAAGTGCATCATTGTGGACGTTCTGCCTCTTTTCCTATGCTTTCAATGCAATTCCAGTCTACCTCCTGAAATCGGTTTCCTGCAATTCTGCCCCGCTTTCAAGTCCTCTTGGCAGCCTTACTTCAGTCTATTTTTGGACGATAGCTGTCATTTATAACTCTGCAGGTTTGTGAATTACAGTGCCCCTGAGCTCCTTTCTTCAACTCGCTTTCTTGTGACCTGGCCGCAACACCGCAGGATGGCTTCAGGCCCTAATCTGGTTCCAGCACGGCACGCTTAGCCTTTGGTTAATTCCTCTTCCTGGTGGGAAATGAGAGTTGAATTTGCCCGTCCAGACACCTCCAGCTAGCCTCTCATTGGTTCTCGCTATTCCTGTTCATCTTCCGCAGAAATTGCAAACTGGGCCAAACAGGAGGTTAAAGGGACTGACTCTCCAAGTCGGGAGAGTGTTAGTAAAGCGTCTGGAATGTTGCACCCGAGTACCAGGGGAGGAAAACTGAGACATATTTGAACACGTCTCCCGTTCACATGGTTGATCATACTCTGGTTTCCACATGCATGTTTTAGCTGAAGGAAGAATACCTTAAACCTGGAGAGTTGACACCCGTGTAATGGGTACCATGCAATATGACTTCAAAGGGTCTTCATTTGCTCACCGAACCTCTCCAATCCTATCACTGCTGCGTTTATGCCCCTGTACACACGCTTGATTCTCTTTTGGAGACATAGCAATCCATAGGTTTTAAGATACTTACTAGTCAGGTACATTCTTAGGCGTTTAATATGGGGTTTTGAGTCCATTTCGTTGAGCAAGGAGTAGCTCTTGTCTATTCCATATTTGGCTTAAGGAACTTTATCTGTGCTCATTTCAATCTCTGGTTTTATGCAGCACCCCAACTCACCTTTCCCCTTAAGCAAGCATAAGTTGGTTTTCTAAATTTGAGACCCTGTTCTGTTTTGGAATGCAGTTCCTTTGTAGCCAAGTTTACATTCCGTGTATTAGTGATATCTTATGATGTTTCTTTTTCTGTGTGACTTATTTCAGTTAGAATCATCATACCTGAATCCACTCATTGTGCTGCTAAGGGCCTGATGACACAGATTTCATTGCTGAGTGATATTGCTTTGTAAGTAAATACCACAACTTCTTTATCCATTTTTCACTTTCTGCGATGTTGAACTTGTACTGTAAACGAGGTTCTTGTAAACAGAGCCGTTCCAAACTTTGGGGTGGCTGTGTCTTTTTCATTTTAATTTCCCTAAGCTATAGGACCATAAGTGGAAGTGCCCTAGGTTCTGTTGCTTTGTTTTTTAGTTGTTTCAGGAAACACCATACACTTCTCCCAAGTGGTTCTTGGCAATTTACATCCCGCCCATCAGCATAACAAGGCTCCCAGTTCTCCATGGCCTGTCCTGCCTTTCTGGATTTTACACTTTTTTCAGATGGCCCTTTTGACCGGGGGGAAGTGAGACTTCATTGTAGTGCAGATTTCCTTTGCAAGCTTGCTTGGTTGGCCAAAAAGGGCGTATGCGTTTTTTCCTGAATATATTCAGGAAAAAACGCATACGCCCTTTTTGGCCAAGTGCATCATTGTGGACGTTCTGCCTCTTTTCCTATGCTTTCAATGCAATTCCAGTCTACCTCCTGAAATCGGTTTCCTGCAATTCTGCCCCGCTTTCAAGTCCTCTTGGCAGCCTTACTTCAGTCTATTTTTGGACGATAGCTGTCATTTATAACTCTGCAGGTTTGTGAATTACAGTGCCCCTGAGCTCCTTTCTTCAACTCGCTTTCTTGTGACCTGGCCGCAACACCGCAGGATGGCTTCAGGCCCTAATCTGGTTCCGGCCCGGCATGCTGAGCCTTTGGTTAATTCCTCTTCCTGGTGGGAAATGAGAGTTGAATTTGCCCGTCCAGACACCTCCAGCTAGCCTCTCATTGGTTCTCGCTATTCCTGTTCATCTTCCGCAGAAATTGCAAACTGGGCCAAACAGGAGGTTAAAGGGACTGACTCTCCAAGTGGGGAGAGTGTTAGTAAAGCGTCTGGAATGTTGCACCCGAGTACCAGGGGAGGAAAACTGAGACATATTTGAACACGTCTCCCGTTCACATGGTTGATCATACTCTGGGTTCCACATGCATGTTTTAGCTGAAGGAAGAATACCTTAAACCTGGAGAGTTAAGACCCGTGTAATGGGTACCATGCAATATGACTTAAAAGGGTCTTCATTTGCTCACCGAACCTCTCCAATCCTATCACTGCTGCGTTTATGCCCCTGTACACATGCTTGATTCTCTTTCGGAGACATAGCAATCCATAGGTTTTAAGATACTTACTAGTCAGGTACATTCTTAGGCGTTTAATATGGGGTGTTGAGTCCATTTCGTTGAGCAAGGAGTAGCTCTTGTCTATTCCATATTTGGCTTAAGGAACTTTATCTGTGCTCATTTCAATCTCTGGTTTTATGCAGCACCCCAACTCACCTTTCCCCTTAAGCAAGCATAAGTTGGTTTTCTAAATTTGAGACCCTGTTCTGTTTTGGAATGCAGTTCCTGTGTAGCCAAGTTTACATTCCGTGTATTAGTGATATCTTATGATGTTTCTTTTTCTGTGTGACTTATTTCAGTTAGAATCATCATACCTGAATCCACTCATTATGCTGCTACGGGCCTGATGACATAGATTTCATTGCTGAGTGATACTGCATTGTACGTAAGTACCACAAGTTCTTTATCCATTTTTCACTTTCTGTGATATTGAACTTGTACGGTAAATGAGGTTCTTGTAAACGGAGGTGTCCCAAACTTTGGGGTGGCTGTGTCTTTTTTATTTTAATTTCCCTAAGCTATAGAACCATAAGTGGAAGTGCCCTAGGCTCTGATGCTTTGTTTTTTAGATGTTTCAGGAAACACCATACACTTCTCCTGAGTGTCTGTTGGCAATTTACATCCCGCCCATCAGCATAACAAGGCTCCCAGTTCTCCATGGCCTGTCCTGCCTTTCTGGAGTTTACACTTTTTTCAGATGGCCCTTTTGACCAGGGAGAAGTGAGACTTCATTGTAGTGCAGATTTCCTTTGCAAGTTTGCTTGGTTGGCCAAAAAGGGCGTATGCGTTTTTTCCTGAATATATTCAGGAAAAAACGCATACGCCCTTTTTGGCCAAGTGCATCATTGTGGACGTTCTGCCTCTTTTCCTATGCCTTCAATGCAATTCCAGTCTACCTCCTGAAATCGGTTTCCTGCAATTCTGCCCCGCTTTCAAGTCCTCTTGGCAGCCTTACTTCAGTATATTTTTGGACGATAGCTGTCATTTATAACTCTGCAGGTTTGTGAATTACAGTGCCCCTGAGCTCCTTTCTTCAACTCGCTTTCTTGTGACCTGGCCGCAACACCGCAGGATGTCTTCAGGCCCTAATCTGGTTCTGGCACGGCACGCTGAGCCTTTGGTTAATTCCTCTTCCTGGTGGGAAATGAGAGTTATATTTGCCCATCCAGACACCTCCAGCTAGTCTTTCATTGGTTCTCACTATTCCTGTTCATCTTCCACAGAAATTGCAAACTGGGCCAAACAGGAAGTTAAAGGGACTGACTCTCCAAGTGGGGAGAGTGTTAGTAAAGCGTCTGGAATGTTGCACCCAAGTACCAGGGTACGAAAACTGAGACATATTTGAACACGTCTCCCGATCACATGGTTGATCATACTCTAGGTTCCACATGCATGTTTTAGATGAAGGAAGAATACCTTAAAACTGGGTAGTTGAAACCAATGGAATGGGTACCATGCAATATGACTTCAAAGGGTCTTCATTTGCTCACGAACCTCTCCAATCCTATCACTGCTGCGTTTATGCCCCTGTACACATGCTTGATTCTCTTTCAGAGACATAGCAATCCATAGGTTTTAAGATACTTACTAGTCAGGTGCATTCTTAGGCGTTTAATATGGGGTTTTGTGTCCATTTCGTTGAGCAAGGAGTAGCTCTTGTGTATTCCATATTTGGCTTAAGGAACTTTATCTGTGCTCATTTCAATCTCTGGTTTTATGCAGCACCCCAACTCACCTTTACCCTTAAGCAAGCATAAGTTGGTTTTCTAAATTTGAGACCCTGTTCTGTTTTGGAATGCAGTTCCTGTGTAGCCAAGTTTACATTCCGTGTATTAGTGATATCTTATGATGTTTCTTTTTCTGTGTGACTTATTTCAGTTAGAATCATCATACCTGAATCCACTCATTGTGCTGCTAAGGGCCTGTTGACACAGATTTCATTGCTGAGTGATATTGCTTTGTAAGTAAATACCACAACTTCTTTATCCATTTTTCACTTTCTGCAATGTTGAACTTGTACTGTAAACGAGGTTCTTGTAAACAGAGCCGTTCCAAACTTTGGGGTGGCTGTGTCTTTTTGATTTTAATTTCCCTAAGCTATAGGACCATAAGTGGAAGTGCCCTAGGTTCTGTTGCTTTGTTTTTTAGTTGTTTTAGGAAACACCATACACTTCTCCCAAGTGGTTCTTGGCAATTTACATCCCGCCCATCAGCATAACAAGGCTCCCAGTTCTCCATGGCCTGTCCTGCCTTTCTGGATTTTACACTTTTATCAGATGGGCCTTTTGACCGGGGGGAAGTGAGACTTCATTGTAGTGCAGATTTCCTTTGCAAGCTTGCTTGGTTGGCCAAAAAGGGCGTATGCGTTTTTTCCTGAATATATTCAGGAAAAAACGCATACGCCCTTTTTGGCCAAGTGCATCATTGTGGACGTTCTGCCTCTTTTCCTATGCTTTCAATGCAATTCCAGTCTACCTCCTGAAATCGGTTTCCTGCAATTCTGCCCCGCTTTCAAGTCCTCTTGGCAGCCTTACTTCAGTCTATTTTTGGACGATAGCTGTCATTTATAACTCTGCAGGTTTGTGAATTACAGTGCCCCTGAGCTCCTTTCTTCAACTCGCTTTCTTTTGAGCTGGCCGCAACACCGCAGGATGGCTTCAGGCCCTAATCTAGTTCCGGCCCGGCATGCTGAGCCTTTGGTTAATTCCTCTTCCTGGTGGGAAATGAGAGTTGAATTTGCCCGTCCAGACACCTCCAGCTAGCCTCTCATTGGTTCTCGCTATTCCTGTTCATCTTCCGCAGAAATTGCAAACTGGGCCAAACAGGAGGTTAAAGGGACTGACTCTCCAAGTCGGGAGAGTGTTAGTAAAGCGTCTGGAATGTTGCACCCGAGTACCAGGGGAGGAAAACTGAGACATATTTGAACACGTCTCCCGTTCACATGGTTGATCATACTCTGGGTTCCACATGCATGTTTTAGCTGAAGGAAGAATACCTTAAACCTGGAGAGTTGAGACCCGTGTAATGGGTACCATGCAATATGACTTCAAAGGGTCTTCATTTGCTCACCGAACCTCTCCAATCCTATCACTGCTGCATTTATGCCCCTGTACACACGCTTGATTCTCTTTTGGAGACATAGCAATCCATAGGTTTTAAGATACTTACTAGTCAGGTACATTCTTAGGCGTTTAATATGGGGTTTTGAGTCCATTTCGTTGAGCAAGGAGTAGCTCTTGTCTATTCCATATTTGGCTTAAGGAACTTTATCTGTGCTCATTTCAATCTCTGGTTTTATGCAGCACCCCAACTCACCTTTCCCCTGAAGCAAGCATAAGTTGGTTTTCTAAATTTGAGACCCTGTTCTGTTTTGGAATGCAGTTCTTGTGTAGCCAAGTTTACATTCCGTGTATTAGTGATATCTTATGATGTTTCTTTTTCTGTGTGACTTATTTCAGTTAGAATCATCGTACCTTAATCCACTCATTATGCTGCTACGGGCCTGATGACATAGATTTCATTGCTGAGTGATACTGCATTGTACGTAAGTACCACAAGTTCTTTATCCATTTTTCACTTTCTGCGATGTTGAACTTGTACTGTAAACGAGGTTCTTGTAAACAGAGCCGTTCCAAACTTTGGGGTGGCTGTGTCTTTTTGATTTTAATTTCCCTAAGCTATAGGACCATAAGTGGAAGTGCCCTAGGCTCTGTTGCTTTGTTTTTTAGATGTTTCAGGAAACACCATACATTTCTCCCGAGTGGTTGTTGGCAATTTACATCCCGCCCATCAGCATAACAAGGCTCCCAGTTCTCCATGGCCTGTCCTGTCTTTCTGGATTTTACACTTTTTTCAGATGGCCCTTTTGACCGGGGGGAAGTGAGACTTCATTGTAGTGCAGATTTCCTTTGCAAGCTTGCTTGGTTGGCCAAAAAGGGCGTATGCGTTTTTTCCTGAATATATTCAGGAAAAAACGCATACGCCCTTTTTGGCCAAGTGCATCATTGTGGACGTTCTGCCTCTTTTCCTATGCCTTCAATGCAATTCCAGTCTACCTCCTGAAATCGGTTTCCTGCAATTCTGCCCCGCTTTCAAGTCCTCTTGGCAGCCTTACTTCAGTATATTTTTGGACGATAGCTGTCATTTATAACTCTGCAGGTTTGTGAATTACAGTGCCCCTGAGCTCCTTTCTTCAACTCGCTTTCTTGTGACCTGGCCGCAACACCGCAGGATGTCTTCAGGCCCTAATCTGGTTCTGGCACGGCACGCTGAGCCTTTGGTTAATTCCTCTTCCTGGTGGGAAATGAGAGTTATATTTGCCCATCCAGACACCTCCAGCTAGTCTTTCATTGGTTCTCACTATTCCTGTTCATCTTCCACAGAAATTGCAAACTGGGCCAAACAGGAAGTTAAAGGGACTGACTCTCCAAGTGGGGAGAGTGTTAGTAAAGCGTCTGGAATGTTGCACCCGAGTACCAGGGTACGAAAACTGAGACATATTTGAACACGTCTCCCGATCACATGGTTGATCATACTCTAGGTTCCACATGCATGTTTTAGATGAAGGAAGAATACCTTAAAACTGGGTAGTTGAAACCAATGGAATGGGTACCATGCAATATGACTTCAAAGGGTCTTCATTTGCTCACGAACCTCTCCAATCCTATCACTGCTGCGTTTATGCCCCTGTACACATGCTTGATTCTCTTTCAGAGACATAGCAATCCATAGGTTTTAAGATACTTACTAGTCAGGTGCATTCTTAGGCGTTTAATATGGGGTTTTGTGTCCATTTCGTTGAGCAAGGAGTAGCTCTTGTGTATTCCATATTTGGCTTAAGGAACTTTATCTGTGCTCATTTCAATCTCTGGTTTTATGCAGCACCCCAACTCACCTTTCCCCTTAAGCAAGCATAAGTTGGTTTTCTAAATTTGAGACCCTGTTCTGTTTTGGAATGCAGTTCCTGTGTAGCCAAGTTTACATTCCGTGTATTAGTGATATCTTATGATGTTTCTTTTTCTGTGTGACTTATTTCAGTTAGAATCATCATACCTGAATCCACTCATTGTGCTGCTAAGGGCCTGTTGACACAGATTTCATTGCTGAGTGATATTGCTTTGTAAGTAAATACCACAACTTCTTTATCCATTTTTCACTTTCTGCAATGTTGAACTTGTACTGTAAACGAGGTTCTTGTAAACAGAGCCGTTCCAAACTTTGGGGTGGCTGTGTCTTTTTGATTTTAATTTCCCTAAGCTATAGGACCATAAGTGGAAGTGCCCTAGGTTCTGTTGCTTTGTTTTTTAGTTGTTTTAGGAAACACCATACACTTCTCCCAAGTGGTTCTTGGCAATTTACATCCCGCCCATCAGCATAACAAGGCTCCCAGTTCTCCATGGCCTGTCCTGCCTTTCTGGATTTTACACTTTTATCAGATGGGCCTTTTGACCGGGGGGAAGTGAGACTTCATTGTAGTGCAGATTTCCTTTGCAAGCTTGCTTGGTTGGCCAAAAAGGGCGTATGCGTTTTTTCCTGAATATATTCAGGAAAAAACGCATACGCCCTTTTTGGCCAAGTGCATCATTGTGGACGTTCTGCCTCTTTTCCTATGCTTTCAATGCAATTCCAGTCTACCTCCTGAAATCGGTTTCCTGCAATTCTGCCCCGCTTTCAAGTCCTCTTGGCAGCCTTACTTCAGTCTATTTTTGGACGATAGCTGTCATTTATAACTCTGCAGGTTTGTGAATTACAGTGCCCCTGAGCTCCTTTCTTCAACTCGCTTTCTTTTGAGCTGGCCGCAACACCGCAGGATGGCTTCAGGCCCTAATCTAGTTCCGGCCCGGCATGCTGAGCCTTTGGTTAATTCCTCTTCCTGGTGGGAAATGAGAGTTGAATTTGCCCGTCCAGACACCTCCAGCTAGCCTCTCATTGGTTCTCGCTATTCCTGTTCATCTTCCGCAGAAATTGCAAACTGGGCCAAACAGGAGGTTAAAGGGACTGACTCTCCAAGTCGGGAGAGTGTTAGTAAAGCGTCTGGAATGTTGCACCCGAGTACCAGGGGAGGAAAACTGAGACATATTTGAACACGTCTCCCGTTCACATGGTTGATCATACTCTGGGTTCCACATGCATGTTTTAGCTGAAGGAAGAATACCTTAAACCTGGAGAGTTGAGACCCGTGTAATGGGTACCATGCAATATGACTTCAAAGGGTCTTCATTTGCTCACCGAACCTCTCCAATCCTATCACTGCTGCGTTTATGCCCCTGTACACACGCTTGATTCTCTTTTGGAGACATAGCAATCCATAGGTTTTAAGATACTTACTAGTCAGGTACATTCTTAGGCGTTTAATATGGGGTTTTGAGTCCATTTCGTTGAGCAAGGAGTAGCTCTTGTCTATTCCATATTTGGCTTAAGGAACTTTATCTGTGCTCATTTCAATCTCTGGTTTTATGCAGCACCCCAACTCACCTTTCCCCTGAAGCAAGCATAAGTTGGTTTTCTAAATTTGAGACCCTGTTCTGTTTTGGAATGCAGTTCTTGTGTAGCCAAGTTTACATTCCGTGTATTAGTGATATCTTATGATGTTTCTTTTTCTGTGTGACTTATTTCAGTTAGAATCATCGTACCTTAATCCACTCATTATGCTGCTACGGGCCTGATGACATAGATTTCATTGCTGAGTGATACTGCATTGTACGTAAGTACCACAAGTTCTTTATCCATTTTTCACTTTCTGCGATGTTGAACTTGTACTGTAAACGAGGTTCTTGTAAACAGAGCCGTTCCAAACTTTGGGGTGGCTGTGTCTTTTTGATTTTAATTTCCCTAAGCTATAGGACCATAAGTGGAAGTGCCCTAGGCTCTGTTGCTTTGTTTTTTAGATGTTTCAGGAAACACCATACATTTCTCCCGAGTGGTTGTTGGCAATTTACATCCCGCCCATCAGCATAACAAGGCTCCCAGTTCTCCATGGCCTGTCCTGTCTTTCTGGATTTTACACTTTTTTCAGATGGCCCTTTTGACCGGGGGGAAGTGAGACTTCATTGTAGTGCAGATTTCCTTTGCAAGCTTGCTTGGTTGGCCAAAAAGGGCGTATGCGTTTTTTCCTGAATATATTCAGGAAAAAACGCATACGCCCTTTTTGGCCAAGTGCATCATTGTGGACGTTCTGCCTCTTTTCCTATGCTTTCAATGCAATTCCAGTCTACCTCCTGAAATCGGTTTCCTGCAATTCTGCCCCGCTTTCAAGTCCTCTTGGCAGCCTTACTTCAGTCTATTTTTGGACGATAGCTGTCATTTATAACTCTGCAGGTTTGTGAATTACAGTGCCCCTGAGCTCCTTTCTTCAACTCGCTTTCTTGTGACCTGGCCGCAACACCGCAAGATGGCTTCAGGCCCTAATCTGGTTCCGGCACGGCACGCTGAGCCTTTGGTTATTTCCTCTTCCTGGTGGGAAATGAGAGTTAAATTTTCCCGTCCACACACCTCCAGCTAGTCTCATTGGTTCTCCCTATTCCTGTTCATCTTCCGCAGAAATTGCAAACTGGGCCAAACAGGAGGTTAAAGGCGTTGACTCTCCAAGTGGGGAGAGTGTTAGTAAAGCGTCTGGAATGTTGCACCCGAGTACCAGGGGAGGAAAACTGAGACATATTTGAACACGTCTCCCGTTCACATGGTTGATCATACTTGGGTTCCACATGCATGTTTTAGCTGAAGGAAGAATACCTTAAACCTGTGTATTTGAAACCCGTGGAATGGGTACCATGCAATATGACTTCAAAGGGTCTTCATTTGCTCACCGAACCTCTCCAATCCTATCACTGCTGCGTTTATGCCCCTGTACACATGCTTGATTCTCTTTCGGAGACATAGCAATCCATAGGTTTTAAGATACTTACTAGTCAGGTACATTCTTAGGCGTTTAATATGCGGTGTTCAGTCCATTTCGTTGAGCAAGGAGTAGCTCTTGTCTATTCCATATTTGGCTTAAGGAACTTTATCTGTGCTCATTTCAATCTCTGGTTTTATGCAGCACCCCAACTCACCTTTCCCCTTAAGCAAGCATAAGTTGGTTTTCTAAATTTGAGACCCTGTTCTGTTTTGTAATTCAGTTCCTGTGTAGCCAAGTTTACATTCCGTGTATTAGTGATATCTTATGATGTTTCTTTTTCTGTGTGACTTATTTCAGTTAGAATCATCATACCTGAATCCACTCATTGTGCTGCTAAGGGCCTGATGACACAGATTTCATTGCTGAGTGATATTGCTTTGTAAGTAAATACCACAACTTCTTTATCCATTTTTCACTTTCTGCGATGTTGAACTTGTACTGTAAACGAGGTTCTTGTAAACAGAGCCGTTCCAAACTTTGGGGTGGCTGTGTCTTTTTGATTTTAATTTCCCTAAGCTATAGGACCATAAGTGGAAGTGCCCTAGGCTCTGTTGCTTTGTTTTTTAGATGTTTCAGGAAACACCATACACTTCTCCCGAGTGTCTGTTGGCAATTTACATCCCGCCCATCAGCATAACAAGGCTCCCAGTTCTCCATGGCCTGTCCTGCCTTTCTGGATTTTACACATTTTTCAGATGGCCCTTTTGACCGCGGGGAAGTGAGACTTCATTGTAGTGCAGATTTCCTTTGCAAGCTTGCTTGGTTGGCCAAAAAGGGCGTATGCGTTTTTTCCTGAATATATTCAGGAAAAAACGCATACGCCCTTTTTGGCCAAGTGCATCATTGTGGACGTTTTGCCTCTTTTCCTATGCTTTCAATGCAATTCCAGTCTACCTCCTGAAATCGGTTTCCTGCAATTCTGCCCCGCTTTCAAGTCCTCTTGGCAGCCTTACTTCAGTCTATTTTTGGACGATAGCTGTCATTTATAACTCTGCAGGTTTGTGAATTACAGTGCCCCTGAGCTGCTTTCTTCAACTCGCTTTCTTTTGAGCTTGCCGCAACACCGCAGGATGTCTTCAGGCCCTAATCTGGTTCCGGCACGGCACGCTGAGCCTTTGGTTATTTCCTCTTCCTGGTGGGAAATGAGAGTTAAATTTGCCTGTCCAGACACCTCCAGCTAGCCTCTCATTGGTTCTCGCTATTCCTGTTCATCTTCCGCAGAAATTGCAAACTGGGCCAAACAGGAGGTTAAAGGCGCTGACTTTCCAAGTAGGGAGAGTGTTAGTAAAGCGTCTGGAATGTTGCACCCGAGTACCAGGGTACGAAAACTGAGACATATTTGAACACGTCTCCCGTTCACATGGTTGATCATACTTGGGTTCCACATGCATGTTTTAGCTGAAGGAAGAATACCTAAAACCTGGGTAGTTTAAACCCGTGGAATGGGTACCATGCAATATGACTTCAAAGGGTCTTCATTTGCTCACCGAACCTCTCCAATCCTATCACTGCTGCGTTTATGCCCCTGTACACATGCTTGATTCTCTTTCGGAGACATAGCAATCCATAGGTTTTAAGATACTTACTAGTCAGGTACATTCTTAGGCGTTTAATATGCGGTGTTGAGTCCATTTCGTTGAGCAAGGAGTAGCTCTTGTCTATTCCATATTTGGCTTAAGGAACTTTATCTGTGCTCATTTCAATCTCTGGTTTTATGCAGCACCCCAACTCACCTTTCCCCTTAAGCAAGCATAAGTTGGTTTTCTAAATTTGAGACCCTGTTCTGTTCTGTAATTCAGTTCCTGTGTAGCCAAGTTTACATTCCGTGTATTACTGATATCTTATGATGTTTCTTTTTCTGTGTGACTTATTTCAGTTAGAATCATCATACCTGAATCCACTCATTGTGCTGCTAAGGGCCTGATGACACAGATTTCATTGCTGCGTGATATTGCTTTGTAAGTAAATACCACAACTTCTTTCTCCATTTTTCACTATCTGCGATGTTGAACTTGTACTGTAAACGAGCTTCTTGTAAACAGAGCCGTTCCAAACTTTGGGGTGGCTGTGTCTTTTTGATTTTAAATTCCCTAAGCTATAGGACCATAAGTGGAAGTGCCCTAGGCTCTCTTGCTTTGTTTTTTAGATGTTTCAGGAAACACCATACACTTCTCCCGAGTGGTTGTTGGCAATTTACATCCCGCCCATCAGCATAACAAGGCTCCCAGTTCTCCATGGCCTGTCCTGCCTTTCTGGATTTTACACTTTTTTCAGATGGCCCTTTTGACCGGGGGGAAGTGAGACTTCATTGTAGTGCAGATTTCCTTTGCAATCTTGCTTGGTTGGCCAAAAAGGGCGTATGCGTTTTTCCTGAATATATTCAGGAAAAAACGCATACGCCCTTTTTGGCCAAGTGCATCATTGTGGACGTTCTGCCTCTTTTCCTATGCTTTCAATGCAATTCCAGTCTACCTCCTGAAATCGGTTTCCTGCAATTCTGCCCCGCTTTCAAGTCCTCTTGGCAGCCTTACTTCAGTCTATTTTTGGACGATAGCTGTCATTTATAACTCTGCAGGTTTGTGAATTACAGTGCCCCTGAGCTCCTTTCTGCAACTCGTTTTCTTGTGAGCTGGCCGCAACACCGCAGGATGGCTTCAGGCCTTAATCTGGTTCCGGCATGGCACACTGAGCCTTTGGTTAATTCCTCTTCCTGGTGGGAAATGAGAGTTAAATTTGCCCGTCCAGACACCTCCAGCTAGCCTCTCATTGGTTCTCGCTATTCCTGTTCATCTTCCGCAGAAATTGCAAACTGGGCCAAACAGGAGGTTAAAGGCGCTGACTCTCCAAGTGGGGAGAGTGTTAGTAAAGCATCTGGAATGTTGCACCCGAGTACCAGGGGAGGAAAACTGAGACATATTTGAACACGTCTCCCGTTCACATGGTTGATCATACTTGGGTTCCACATGCATGTTTTAGCTGAAGGAAGAATACCTAAAACCTGGGTAGTTTAAACCCGTGGAATGGGTACCATGCAATATGACTTCAAAGGGTCTTCATTTGCTCACCGAACCTCTCCAATCCTATCACTGCTGCGTTTATGCCCCTGTAGACATGCTTGATTCTCTTTCGGAGACATAGCAATCCATAGGTTTTAAGATACTTACTAGTCAGGTACATTCTTAGGCGTTTAATATGGGGTTTTGAGTCCATTTCGTTGAGCAAGGAGTAGCTCTTGTCTATTCCATATTTGGCTTAAGGAACTTTATCTGTGCTCATTTCAATCTCTGGTTTTATGCAGCACCCCAACTCACCTTTCCCCTTAAGCAAGCATAAGTTGGTTTTCTAAATTTGAGACCCTGTTCTGTTTTGGAATGCAGTTCCTGTGTAGCCAAGTTTACATTCCGTGTATTACTGATATCTTATGATGTTTCTTTTTCTGTGTGACTTATTTCAGTTAGAATCATCATACCTGAATCCACTCATTGTGCTGCTAAGGGCCT
This sequence comes from Delphinus delphis, assembly GCF_949987515.2. Classification (NCBI taxonomy): domain Eukaryota; kingdom Metazoa; phylum Chordata; class Mammalia; order Artiodactyla; family Delphinidae; genus Delphinus; species Delphinus delphis. The sequence continues at coordinate 55,207 of NW_027192895.1, read as the reverse complement.
GATGACACAGATTTCATTGCTGAGTGATATTGCTTTTGTAAGTAAATACCACAACTTCTTTCTCCATTTTTCACTATCTGCGATGTTGAACTTGTACTGTAAACAAGGTTCTTGTAAACAGAGCCGTTCCAAACTTTGGGGTGGCTGTGTCTTTTTGATTTTAAATTCCCTAAGCTATAGGACCCTAAGTGGAAGTGCCCTAGGCTCTCTTGCTTTGTTTTTTAGATGTTTCAGGAAACACCATACACTTCTCCCGAGTGGTTGTTGGCAATTTACATCCCGCCCATCAGCATAACAAGGCTCCCAGTTCTCCATGGCCTGTCCTGCCTTTCTGGATTTTACACTTTTTTCAGATGGCCCTTTTGACCGGGGGGAAGTGAGACTTCATTGTAGTGCAGATTTCCTTTGCAATCTTGCTTGGTTGGCCAAAAAGGGCGTATGCGTTTTTCCTGAATATATTCAGGAAAAAACGCATACGCCCTTTTTGGCCAAGTGCATCATTGTGGACGTTCTGCCTCTTTTCCTATGCTTTCAATGCAATTCCAGTCTACCTCCTGAAATCGGTTTCCTGCAATTCTGCCCCGCTTTCAAGTCCTCTTGGCAGCCTTACTTCAGTCTATTTTTGGACGATAGCTGTCATTTATAACTCTGCAGGTTTGTGAATTACAGTGCCCCTGAGCTCCTTTCTGCAACTCGTTTTCTTGTGAGCTGGCCGCAACACCGCAGGATGGCTTCAGGCCTTAATCTGGTTCCGGCATGGCACACTGAGCCTTTGGTTAATTCCTCTTCCTGGTGGGAAATGAGAGTTAAATTTGCCCGTCCAGACACCTCCAGCTAGCCTCTCATTGGTTCTCGCTATTCCTGTTCATCTTCCGCAGAAATTGCAAACTGGGCCAAACAGGAGGTTAAAGGCGCTGACTCTCCAAGTGGGGAGAGTGTTAGTAAAGCATCTGGAATGTTGCACCCGAGTACCAGGGGAGGAAAACTGAGACATATTTGAACACGTCTCCCGTTCACATGGTTGATCATACTTGGGTTCCACATGCATGTTTTAGCTGAAGGAAGAATACCTAAAACCTGGGTAGTTTAAACCCGTGGAATGGGTACCATGCAATATGACTTCAAAGGGTCTTCATTTGCTCACCGAACCTCTCCAATCCTATCACTGCTGCGTTTATGCCCCTGTACACATGCTTGATTCTCTTTCGGAGACATAGCAATCCATAGGTTTTAAGATACTTACTAGTCAGGTACATTCTTAGGCGTTTAATATGTGGTGTTGAGTCCATTTCGTTGAGCAAGGAGTAGCTCTTGTCTATTCCATATTTGGCTTAAGGAACTTTATCTGTGCTCATTTCAATCTCTGGTTTTATGCAGCACCCCAACTCACCTTTCCCCTTAAGCAAGCATAAGTTGGTTTTCTAAATTTGAGACCCTGTTCTGTTTTGGAATGCAGTTCCTGTGTAGCCAAGTTTACATTCCGTGTATTACTGATATCTTATGATGTTTCTTTTTCTGTGTGACTTATTTCAGTTAGAATCATCATACCTGAATCCACTCATTGTGCTGCTAAGGGCCTGATGACACAGATTTCATTGCTGAGTGATATTGCTTTTGTAAGTAAATACCACAACTTCTTTATCCATTTTTCACTTTCTGCGATGTTGAACTTGTACTGTAAACAAGGTTCTTGTAAACAGAGCCGTTCCAAACTTTGGGGTGGCTGTGTCTTTTTGATTTTAAATTCCCTAAGCTATAGGACCATAAGTGGAAGTGCCCTAGGCTCTCTTGCTTTGTTTTTTAGATGTTTCAGGAAATACCATACACTTCTCCCGAGTGGTTGTTGGCAATTTACATCCCGCCCATCAGCATAACAAGGCTCCCAGTTCTCCATGGCCTGTCCTGCCTTTCTGGATTTTACACTTTTTTCAGATGGCCCTTTTGACCGGGGGGAAGTGAGACTTCATTGTAGTGCAGATTTCCTTTGCAAGCTTGCTTGGTTGGCCAAAAAGGGCGTATGCGTTTTTTCCTGAATATATTCAGGAAAAAACGCATACGCCCTTTTTGGCCAAGTGCATCATTGTGGACGTTCTGCCTCTTTTCCTATGCTTTCAATGCAATTCCAGTCTACCTCCTGAAATCGGTTTCCTGCAATTCTGCCCCGCTTTCAAGTCCTCTTGGCAGCCTTACTTCAGTCTATTTTTGGACGATAGCTGTCATTTATAACTCTGCATGTTTGTGAATTACAGTGCCCCTGAGCTCCTTTCTTCAACTCGCTTTCTTGTGAGCTGGCCGCAACACCGCAGGATGGCTTCAGGCCCTAATCTGGTTCCGGCACGGCACGCTGAGCCTTTGGTTAATTCCTCTTCCTGGTGGGAAATGAGATTTAAATTTGCCCGTCCAGACACCTCCAGCTAGTCTCTCATTGGTTCTCGCTATTCCTGTTCATCTTCTGCAGAAATTGCAAACTGGGCAAAACAGGAGGTTAAAGGCACTGACTCTCCAAGTGGGGAGAGTGTTAGTAAAGCGTCTGGAATGTTGCACCCGAGTACCAGGGTACGAAAACTGAGACATATTTGAACACGTCTCCCGATCACATGGTTGATCATAATCTAGGTTCCACATGCATGTTTTAGCTGAAGGAAGAATACCTTAAACCTGGGTAGTTGAAACCCGTGGAATGGGTACCATGCAATATGACTTCAAAGGGTCTTCATTTGCTCACCGAACCTCTCCAATCCTATCACTGCTGAATTTATGCCCCTGTACACATGCTTGATTCTCTTTCGGAGACATAGCAATCCATAGGTTTTAAGATACTTACTAGTCAGGTACATTCTTAGGCGTTTAATATGTGGTGTTGAGTCCATTTCGTTGAGCAAGGAGTAGCTCTTGTCTATTCCATATTTGGCTTAAGGAACTTTATCTGTGCTCATTTCAATCTCTGGTTTTATGCAGCACCCCAACTCACCTTTCCCCTTAAGCAAGCATAAGTTGGTTTTCTAAATTTGAGACCCTGTTCTGTTCTGTAATTCAGTTCCTGTGTAGCCAAGTTTACATTCCGTGTATTACTGATATCTTATGATATTTCTTTTTCTGTGTGACTTATTTCAGTTACAATCATCATACCTGAATCCACTCATTGTGCTGTTAAGGGCCTGATGACATAGATTTCATTGCTGAGTGATATTGCTTTGTAAGTGAATACCACAACTTCTTTATCCATTTTTCACTTTCTGCGATGTTGAACTTGTACTGTAAACGAGGTTCTTGTAAACAGAGCCATTCGAAACTTTGGGGTGGCTGTGTCTTTTTGATTTTAATTTCCCTAAGCTATAGGACCATAAGTGGAAGTGCCCTAGGCTCTGTTTCTTTGTTTCTTAGATGTTTCAGGAAACACCATACACTTCTCCCAAGTGTCTGTTGGCAATTTACATCCCGCCCATCAGCATAACAAGGCTCCCAGTTCTCAATGGCCTGTCCTGCCTTTCTGGATTTTACACTTTTTTCAGATGGCCCTTTTGACCGGGGGAAAGTGAGACTTCATTGTAGTGCAGATTTCCTTTGCAAGCTTGCTTGGTTGGCCAAAAAGGGCGTATGCGTTTTTTCCTGAATATATTCAGGAAAAAACGCATACGCCCTTTTTGGCCAAGTGCATCATTGTGGACGTTCTGCCTCTTTTCCTATGCTTTCAATGCAATTCCAGTCTACCTCCTGAAATCGGTTTCCTGCAATTCTGTCCCGCTTTCAAGTCCTCTTGGCAGCCTTACTTCAGTCTATTTTTGGACGATAGCTGTCATTTATAACTCTGCAGGTTTGTGAATTACAGTGCCCCTGAGCTCCTTTCTTCAACTTGCTTTCTTGTGACCTGGCCGCCACACCGCAGGATGGCTTCAGGCCCTAATCTGGTTCCGGCATGGCATGCTGAGCCTTTGGTTAATTCCTCTTCCTGGTGGGAAATGAGAGTTAAATTTGCCCGTTCAGACACCTCCAGCTAGTCTCTCATTGGTTCTCACTATTCCTGTTCATTTTCCGCAGAAATTGCAAACTGGGCCAAACAGGAGGTTAAAGGGACTGACTCTCCAAGTGGGGAGAGTGTTAGTAAAGCGTCTGGAATGTTGCACCCGAGTACCAGGGGAGGAAAACTGAGACATATTTGAACACGTCTCCCGTTCACATGGTTGATCATACTCTGGGTTCCACATGCATGTTTTAGCTGAAGGAAGAATACCTTAAACCTGGAGAGTTGAGACCCGTGTAATGGGTACCATGCAATGTGACTTCAAAGGGTCTTCATTTGCTCACCGAACCTCTCCAATCCTATCACTGCTGCGTTTATGCCCCTGTACACACACTTGATTCTCTTTTGGAGACATAGCAATCCATAGGTTTTAAGATAATTACTAGTCAGGTACATTCTTAGGCGTTTAATATGGGGTGTTGAGTCCATTTCGTTGAGCAAGGAGTAGCTCTTGTCTATTCCATATTTGGCTTAAGGAACTTTATCTGTGCTCATTTCAATCTCTGGTTTTATGCAGCAGCCCAACTCACCTTTCCCCTTAAGCAAGCATAAGTTGGTTTTCTAAATTTGAGACCCTGTTCTGTTTTGGAATGCAGTTCCTGTGTAGCCAAGTTTACATTCCGTGTATTAGTGATATCTTATGATGTTTCTTTTTCTGTGTGACTTATTTCAGTTAGAATCATCGTACCTGAATCCACTCATTGTGCTGCTAAGGGCCTGATGACATAGATTTCATTGCTGAGTGATATTGCTTTGTAAGTGAATACCACAACTTCTTTATCCATTTTTCACTTTCTGCGATGTTGAACTTGTACTGTAAACGAGGTTCTTGTAAACAGAGCCGTTCCAAACTTTGGGGTGGCTGTGTCTTTTTGATTTTAATTTCCCTAAGCTATAGGACCATAAGTGGAAGTGCCCTAGGCTCTGTTGCTTTGTTTTTTAGATGTTTCAGGAAACACCATACACTTCTCCCAAGTGTCTGTTGGCAATTTACATACCGCCCATCAGCATAACAAGGCTCCCAGATCTCAATGGCCTGTTGCCTTTCTGGATTTTACACTTTTTTCAGATGGCCCTTTTGACCGGGGGGTAGTGAGACTTCATTGTAGTGCAGATTTCCTTTGCAAGCTTGCTTGGTTGGCCAAAAAGGGCGTATGCGTTTTTTCCTGAATATATTCAGGAAAAAACGCATACGCCCTTTTTGGCCAAGTGCATCATTGTGGACGTTCTGCCTCTTTTCCTATGCTTTCAATGCAATTCCAGTCTACCTCCTGAAATCGGTTTCCTGCAATTCTGCCCCGCTTTCAAGTCCTCTTGGCAGCCTTACTTCAGTCTATTTTTGGACGATAGCTGTCATTTATAACTCTGCAGGTTTGTGAATTACAGTGCCCCTGAGCTCCTTTCTTCAACTCGCTTTGTTGTGACCTGGCCGCAACACCGCAGGATGTCTACAGGCCCTAATCTGGTTCCGGCACGGCACGCTGAGCCTTTGGTTAATTCCTCTTCCTGGTGGGAAATGAGAGTTAAATTTGCCCGTCCAGACACCTCCAGCTAGTCTCTCATTGGTTCTCGCTATTCCTGTTCATCTTCCACAGAAATTGCAAACTGGGCCAAACAGGAGGTTAAAGGGACTGACTCTCCAAGTGGGGAGAGTGTTAGTAAAGCGTCTGGAATGTTGAACCCGAGTACCAGGGTACGAAAACTGAGACATATTTGAACACGTCTCCCGATCACATGGTTGATCATAATCTAGGTTCCACATGCATGTTTTAGCTGAAGGAACAATACCTTAAACCTGGAGAGTTGAGACCCGTGGAATGGGTACCATGCAATATGACTTCAAAGGGTCTTCATAGGCTCACGAACCCCTCCAATCCTATCACTGCTGAATTTATGCCCATGTACACATGCTTGATTCTCTTTCGGAGACATAGCAATCCATAGGTTTTAAGATACTTACTAGTCAGGTACATTCTTAGGCGTTTAATATGCGGTGTTGAGTCCATTTCGTTGAGCAAGGAGTAGCTCTTGTCTATTCCATATTTGGCTTAAGTAACTTTATCTGTGCTCATTTCAATCTCTGGTTTTATGCAGCACCCCAACTCACCTTTCCCCTTAAGCAAGCATAAGTTGGTTTTCTAAATTTGAGACCCTGTTCTGTTCTGTAATTCAGTTCCTGTGTAGCCAAGTTTACATTCCGTGTATTACTGATATCTTATGATGTTTCTTTTTCTGTGTGACTTATTTCAGTTAGAATCATCATCCCTGAATCCACTCATTGTGATGCTAAGGGCCTGATGACACAGATTTCATTGCTGAGTGATATTGCTTTGTAAGTAAATACCACAACTTCTTTATCCATTTTTCACTTTCTGCGATGTTGAACTTGTACTGTAAACGAGGTTCTTGTAAACAGAGGCGTCCCAAACTTTGGGGTGGCTGTGTCTTTTTGATTTTAATTTCCCTAAGCTATAGGACCATAAGTGGCAGTGTCCTAGGCTCTGTTGCTTTGTTTTTTAGATGTTTCAGGAAACACCATACACTTCTCCCGAGTGTCTGTTGGCGATTTACATCCCGCCCATCAGCATAACAAGGCTCCCAGTTCTCCATGGCCTGTCCTGCCTTTCTGGATTTTACACTTTTTTCTGATGGCCCTTTTGACCGGGGGGAAGTGAGACTTCATTGTAGTGCAGATTTCCTTTGCAAGCTTGCTTGGTTGGCCAAAAAGGGCGTATGCGTTTTTTCCTGAATATATTCAGGAAAAAACGCATACGCCCTTTTTGGCCAAGTGCATCATTGTGGACGTTCTGCCTCTTTTCCTATGCTTTCAATGCAATTCCAGTCTACCTCCTGAAATCGGTTTCCTGCAATTCTGCCCCGCTTTCAAGTCCTCTTGGCAGCCTTACTTCAGTCTATTTTTGGACGATAGCTGTCATTTATAACTCTGCAGGTTTGTGAATTACAGTGCCCCTGAGCTCCTTTCTTCAACTCGCTTTCTTTTGAGCTGGCCGCAACACCGCAGGATGGCTTCAGGCCCTAATCTGGTTCTGGCACGGCACGCTGAGCCTTTGGTTAATTCCTCTTCCTGGTGGGAAATGAGAGTTAAATTTGCCCGTCCAGACACCTCCAGCTAGTCTCTCATTGGTTCTCGCTATTCCTGTTCATCATCCGCAGAAATTGCAAACTGGGCCAAACAGGAGGTTAAAGGGACTGACTCTCCAAGTCAGGAGAGTGTTAGTAAAGCGTCTGGAATGTTGCACCCGAGTACCAGGGTACGAAAACTGAGACATATTTGAACACGTCTCCCGATCACATGGTTGATCATACTCTAGGTTCCACATGCATGTTTTAGCTGAAGGAAGAATACCTTAAACCTGGGTAGTTGAAACCCGTGGAATGGGTACCATGCAATATGACTTCAAAGGGTCTTCATTTGCTCACCGAACCTCTCCAATCCTATCACTGCTGCGTTTATGCCCCTGTACACATGCTTGATTCTCTTTCGGAGACATAGCAATCCCTAGGTTTTAAGATACTTACTAGTCAGGTACATTCTTAGGCGTTTAATATGCGGTGTTGAGTCCATTTCGTTGAACAAGGAGTAGCTCTTGTCTATTCCATATTTGGCTTAAGGAACTTTATCTGTGCTCATTTCAATCTCTGGTTTTATGCAGCACCCCAACTCACCTTTCCCCTTAAGCAAGCATAAGTTGGTTTTCTAAATTTGAGACCCTGTTCTGTTCTGTAATTCAGTTCCTGTGTAGCCAAGTTTCCATTCCGTGTATTACTGATATCTTATGATGTTTCTTTTTCTGTGTGACTTATTTCAGTTAGAATCATCATACCTGAATCCACTCATTGTGCTGCTAAGGGCCTGATGACATAGATTTCATTGCTGAGTGATATTGCTTTGTAAGTAAATACCACAACTTCTTTATCCATTTTTCACTATCTGCGATGTTGAACTTGTACTGTAAACGATGTTCTTGTAAACAGAGGCGTCCCAAACTTTGGCGTGGCTGTGTCTTTTTGATTTTAATTTCCCTAAGCTATAGGACCATAAGTGGCAGTGCCCTAGGCTCTGTTGCTTTGTTTTTTAGATGTTTCAGGAAACACCATACACTTCTCCCGAGTGTCTGTTGGCAATTTACATCCCGCCCATCAGCATAACAAGGCTCCCAGTTCTCCATGGCCTGTCCTGCCTTTCTGGATTTTACACTTTTTTCAGATGGCCCTTTTGACCGGGGGGAAGTGAGACTTCATTGTAGTGCAGATTTCCTTTGCAAGCTTGCTTGGTTGGCCAAAAAGGGCGTATGCGTTTTTTCCTGAATATATTCAGGAAAAAACGCATACGCCCTTTTCGGCCAAGTGCATCATTGTGGACGTTCTGCCTCTTTTCCTATGCTTTCAATGCAAATCCAGTCTACCTCCTGAAATCGGTTTCCTGCAATTCTGCCCCGCTTTCAAGTCCTCTTGGCAGCCTTACTTCAGTCTATTTTTGGACGATAGCTGTCATTTATAACTCTGCAGGTTTGTGAATTACAGTGCCCTTGAGCTCCTTTCTTCAACTCGCTTTCTTGTGACCTGGCCGCAACACCGCAGGATGTCTTCAGGCCCTAATCTGGTTCCGGCCCGGCATGCTTAGCCTTTGGTTAATTCCTCTTCCTGGTGAGAAATGAGAGTTAAATTTGCCCGTCCAGACACCTCCAGCTAGTCTCTCATTGCTTCTCGCTATTCCTGTTCATCTTCCGCAGAAATTGCAAACTGGGCCAAACAGGAGGTTAAAGGGACTGACTCTCCAAGTCGGGAGAGTGTCAGTAAAGCGTCTGGAATGTTGCACCCGAGTACCAGGGGAGGAAAACTGAGACATATTTGAACACGTCTCCCGTTCACATGGTTGATCATACTTGGGTTCCACATGCATGTTTTAGCTGAAGGAAGAATACCTTAAACCTGTAGAGTTGAGACCCGTGTAATGGGTACCATGCAATATGACTTCAAAGGGTCTTCATTTGCTCACCGAACCTCTCCAATCCTATCACTGCTGCGTTTATGCCCCTGTACACATGCTTGATTCTCTTTTGGAGACATAGCAATCCATAGGTTTTACGATACTTACTAGTCAGGTACATTCTTAGGCGTTTAATATGCGGTGTTGAGTCCATTTCGTTGAGCAAGGAGTAGCTCTTGTCTATTCCATATTTGACTTAAGGAACTTTATCTGTGCTCATTTCAATCTCTGGTTTTATGCAGCACCCCAACTCACCTTTACCTTTAAGCAAGAATAAGTTGGTTTTCTAAATTTGAGACCCTGTTCTGTTCTGTAATTGAGTTCCTGTGTAGCCAAGTTTCCATTCCGTGTATTACTGATATCTTATGATGTTTCTTTTTCTGTGTGACTTATTTCAGTTAGAATCATCATACCTGAATCCACTCATTGTGCTGCTAAGGGCCTGATGACACAGATTTCATTGCTGAGTGATATTGCTTTGTAAGTAAATACCACAACTTCTTTATCCATTTTTCACTTTCTGCGTTGTTGAACTTGTACTGTAAACGAGGTTCTTGTAAACAGAGCCGTTCCAAACTTTGGGGTGGCTGTGTCTTTTTGATTTTAATTTCCCTAAGCTATAGGACCATAAGTGGAAGTGCCCTAGGTTCTGTTGTTTTGTTTTTTAGATGTTTCAGGAAACACCATACACTTCTCCCGAGTGTCTGTTGGCAATTTACATCCTGCCCATCAGCATAACAAGGCTCCCAGTTCTCCATGGCCTGTCCTGCCTTTCTGGATTTTACACTTTTTTCAGATGGCCCTTTTGACCATGGGGGGAAGTGAGACTTCATTGTAGTGCAGATTTCCTTTGCAAGCTTGCTTGGTTGGCCAAAAAGGGCGTATGCGTTTTTTCCTGAATGTATTCAGGAAAAAACGCATACGCCCTTTTTGGCCAAGTGCATCATTGTGGACGTTCTGCCTCTTTTCCTATGCTTTAAATGCAATTCCAGTCTACCTCCTGAAATCACTTTCCTGCAATTCTGCCCCGCTTTCAAGTCCTCTTGGCAGCCTTACTTCAGTCTATTTTTGGACGATAGCTGTCATTTATAACTCTGCAGGTTTGTGAATTACAGTGCCCCTGAGCTCCTTTCTTCAACTCGCTTTCTTGTGAGCTGGCCGCAACACCGCAGGATGGCTTCAGGCCCTAATCTGGTTCCGGCACGGCACGCTGAGCCTTTGGTTAATTCCTCTTCCTGGTGGGAAATGAGAGTTAAATTTGCCTGTCCAGACACCTCGAGCTAGTCTCTCATTGGTTCTCGCTATTCCTGTTTATCTACCGCAGAAATTGCAAACTGTGCCAAACAGGAGGTTAAAGGGACTGACTGTCCAAGTCGGGAGAGAGTTAGTAAAGCGTCTGGAATGTTGCCCCCGAGTACCAGGGTACGAAAACTGAGACATATTTGAACACGTCTCCCGTTCACATGGTTGATCATACTTGGGTTCCACATGCATGTTTTAGCTGAAGGAAGAATACCTTAAACCTGGGTAGTTGAAACCCGTAGAATGGGTACCATGCAATATGACTTCAAAGGGTCTTCATTTGCTCACCAAACCTCTCCAATCCTATCACTGCTGCGTTTATGCCCCTGTACACATGCTTGATTCTCTTTCGGAGACATAGCAATCCATAGGTTTTAAGATACTTACAAGTCAGGTACATTCTTAGGCGTTTAATATGCGGTGTTGAGTCCATTTCGTTGAGCAAGGAGTAGCTCTTGTCTATTCCATATTTGGCTTAAGGAACTTTATCTGTGCTCATTTCAATCTCTGGTTTTATGCAGCACCCCAACTCACCTTTCCCCTTAAGCAAGCATAAGTTGGTTTTCTAAATTTGAGACCCTGTTCTGTTCTGTAATTGAATTCCTGTGTAGCCAAGTTTACATTCCATGTATTACTGATATCTTATGATGTTTCTTTTTCTGTGTGACTTATTTCAGTTAGAATCATCATACCTGAATCCACTCATTGTGCTGCTAAGGGCCTGATGACACAGATTTCATTGCTGAGTGATATTGCTTTGTAAGTAAATACCACAACTTCTTTATCCATTTTTCACTTTCTGCAATGTTGAACTTGTACTGTAAACGAGGTTCTTGTAAACAGAGGCGTCCCAAACTTTGGGGTGGCTGTGTCTTTTTGATTTTAATTTCCCTAAGCTATAGGACCATAAGTGGCAGTGTCCTAGGCTCTGTTGCATTGTTTTTTAGATGTTTCAGGAAACACCATACACTTCTCCCGAGTGTCTGTTGGCAATTTACATCCCGCCCATCAGCATAACAAGGCTCCCAGTTCTCCATGGCCTGTCCTGCCTTTCTGGATTTTACACTTTTTTCAGATGGCCCTTTTGACCGGGGGGAAGTGAGACTTCATTGTAGTGCAGATTTCCTTTGCAAGCTTGCTTGGTTGGCCAAAAAGGGCGTATGCGTTTTTTCCTGAATATATTCAGGAAAAAACGCATACGCCCTTTTTGGCCAAGTGCATCATTGTGGACGTTCTGCCTCTTTTCCTATGCTTTCAATGCAATTCCAGTCTACCTCCTGAAATCGGTTTCCTGCAATTCTGCCCCGCTTTCAAGTCCTCTTGGCAGCCTTACTTCAGTATATTTTTGGACGATAGCTGTCATTTATAACTCTGCAGGTTTGTGAATTACAGTGCCCCTGAGCTCCTTTCTTCAACTCGCTTTCTTTTGAGCTGGCCGCAACACCGCAGGATGGCTTCAGGCCCTAATCTGGTTCTGGCACGGCACGCTGAGCCTTTGGTTAATTCCTCTTCCTGGTGGGAAATGAGAGTTAAATTTGCCCGTCCAGACACCTCCAGCTAGTCTCTCATTGGTTCTCACTATTCCTGTTCATCTTCCGCAGAAATTGCAAACTGGACCAAACAGGAGGTTAAAGGGACTGACTCTCCAAGTCGGGAGAGTGTTAGTAAAGCATCTGGAATGTTGCACCCGAGTACCAGGGTACGAAAACTGAGACATATTTGAACACGTCTCCCGATCACATGGTTGATCATACTCTGGGTTCCACATGCATGTTTTAGCTGAAGGAAGAATACCTACAACCTGGGTAGTTGAAACCCGTGGAATGGGTACCATGCAATATGACTTCAAAGGGTCTTCATTTGCTCACCGAACCTCTCCAATCCTATCACTGCTGCGTTTATGCCCCTGTACACATGCTTGATTCTCTTTCGGAGACATAGCAATCCATAGGTTTTAAGATAATTACTAGTCAGGTACATTCTTAGGCGTTTAATATGCGGTGTTGAGTCCATTTCGTTGAGCAAGGAGTAGCTCTTGTCTATTCCATATTTGGCTTAAGGAACTTTATCTGTGCTCATTTCAATCTCTGGTTTTATGCAGCACCCCAACTCACCTTTCCCCTTAAGCAAGCATAAGTTGGTTTTCTAAATGTGAGACCCTGTTCTGTTCTGTAATTCAGTTCCTGTGTAGGCAAGTTTACATTCTGTGTATTACTGATATCTTATGATGTTTCTTTTTCTGTGTGACTTATTTCAGTTACAATCATCATACCTGAATCCACTCATTGTGCTGCTAAGGGCCTGATGACACAGATTTCATTGCTGAGTGATATTGCTTTGTAAGTAAATACCACAACTTCTTTATCCATTTTTCACTTTCTGCGATGTTGAACTTGTACTGTAAACGAGGTTCTTGTAAACAGAGCCGTTCCAAACTTTGGGGTGGCTGTGTCTTTTTGATTTTAATTTCCCTAAGCTATAGGACCATAAGTGGAAGTGCCCTAGGCTCTGTTGCTTTGTTTTTAAGATGTTTCAGGAAACACCATACACTTCTCAGGAGTGTCTGTTGACAATTTACATCCCGCCCATCAGCATAACAAAGCTCCCAGTTCTCCATGGCCTGTCCTGCCTTTCTGGATTTTACACCTTTTTCAGATGGCCCTTTTGACCGGGGGGAAGTGAGACTTCATTGTAGTGCAGATTTCCTTTGCAAGCTTGCTTGGTTGGCCAAAAAGGGCGTATGCGTTTTTTCCTGAATATATTCAGGAAAAAACGCATACGCCCTTTTTGGCCAAGTGCATCATTGTGGACGTTCTGCCTCTTTTCCTATGCTTTCAATGCAATTCCAGTCTACCTCCTGAAATCGGTTTCCTGCAATTCTGCCCCGCTTTCAAGTCCTCTTGGCAGCCTTACTTCAGTCTATTTTTGGACGATAGCTGTCATTTATAACTCTGCAGGTTTGTGAATTACAGTGCCCCTGAGCTCCTTTCTTCAACTCGCTTTCTTGTGACCTGGCCGCAACACCGCAGGATGGCTTCAGGCCCTAATCTGGTTCCGGCACGGCACGCTGAGCCTTTGGTTAATTCCTCTTCCTGGTGGGAAATGAGAGTTAAATTTGCCCGTCCAGACACCTCCAGCTAGTCTCTCATTGGTTCTCGCTATTCCTGTTCATCTTCCGCAGAAATTGCAAACTGGGCCAAACAGGAGATTTAAGGGACTGACTCTCCAAGTCGGGAGAGTGTTAGTAAAGCGTCTGGAATGTTGCACCCGAGTACCAGGATACGAAAACTGAGAAATATTTGAACACGTCTCCCGATCACATGGTTGATCATACTCTAGGTTCCACATGCAAGTTTTAGCTGAAGGAAGAATACCTTAAACCTGGGTAGTTAAAACCCTTGGAATGGGTACCATGTAATATGACTTCATAGGGTCTTCTTTTGCTCACCGAACCTCTCCAATCCTTTAACTGCTGTGTTTATGCCCCTGTACACACGCTTGATTCTCTTTTGGAGACATAGCAATCCATAGGTTTTAAGATACTTACTAGTCACGTACATTCTTAGGCGTTTAATATGGGGTGTTGAGTCCATTTCGTTGAGCAAGGAGTAGCTCTTGTCTATTCCATATTTGGCTTAAGGAAATTTATCTGTGCTCATTTCAATCTTTGGTTTTATGCAGCACCCCAACTCACCTTTCCCCTTAAGCAAGCATAAGTTGGTTTTCTAAATTTGAGACCCTGTTCTGTTTTGGAATTCAGTTCCTGTGTAGCCAAGTTTACATTCCGTGTATTAGTGATATATTATGATGTTTCTTTTTCTGTGTGACTTATTTCAGTTAGAATCATCGTACCTGAATCCACTCATTATGCTGCTACGGGCCTGATGACATAGATTTCATTGCTGAGTGATACTGCATTGTACGTAAGTACCACAAGTTCTTTATCCATTTTTCACTTTCTGTGATATTGAACTTGCACGATAAACGAGGTTCTTGTAAACAGAGGCGTCCCAAATTTTGGGGTGGCTGTGTCTTTTTGATTTTAATTTCCCTAAGCTATAGGACCATAAGTGGAAGTGCCCTAGGCTCTGTTGCTTTGTTTTTTAGATGTTTCAGGAAACACCATACACTTTTCCCGAGTGTCTGTTGGCAATTTACATCCCGCCCATCAGCATAACAAGGCTCCCAGTTCTCCAGGGCCTGTCCTGCCTTTCTGGATTTTACACTTTTTTCAGATGGCCCTTTTGTCCGGGTGGAAGTGAGACTTCATTGTAGTGCAGATTTCTTTGCAAGCTTGCTTGGTTGGCCAAAAAGGGCGTATGCGTTTTTTCCTGAATATATTCAGGAAAAAACGCATACGCCCTTTTTGGCCAAGTGCATCATTGTGGACGTTCTGCCTCTTTTCCTATGCTTTCAATGCAATTCCAGTCTACCTCCTGAAATCGGTTTCCTGCAATTCTGCCCCGCTTTCAAGTCCTCTTGGCAGCCTTACTTCAGTCTATTTTTGGACGATAGCTGTCATTTATAACTCTGCAGGTTTGTGAATTACAGTGCCCCTGAGCTCCTTTCTTCAACTCGCTTTCTTGTGACCTGGCCGCAACACCGCAGGATGGCTTCAGGCCCTAATCTGTTTCCGGCACGGCACGCTGAGCCTTTGGTTAATTCCTCTTCCTGGTGGGAAATGAGAGTTAAATTTGCCCGTCCAGACACCTCCAGCTAGTCTCTCATTGGTTCTCGCTATTCCTGTTCATCTTCCGCAGAAATTGCAAACTGGGCCAAACAGGAGGTTAAAGGGACTGACTCTCCAAGTCGGGAGAGTGTTAGTAAAGCGTCTGGAATGTTGCACCCGAGTACCAGGGTACGAAAACTGAGACATATTTGAACACGTCTCCCGTTCACATGGTTGATCATACTCTGGGTTCCACATGCATGTTTTAGCTTCAGGAAGAATACCTGAAACCTGCAGAGTTGAGACCCGTGGAATGGATACCATGCAATATGACTTCAAAGGGTCTTCATTTGCTCACCGAACCTCTCGAATCATATCATTGCTGGGTTTATGCCCCTGTACACACGCTTGATTCCCTTTTGGAGACATAGCAATCCATAGGTTTTAAGATAATTACTAGTCAGGTACATTCTTAGGCGTTTAATATGGGGTGTTGAGTCCATTTCGTTGAGCAAGGAGTAGCTCTTGTCTATTCCATATTTGGCTTAAGGAACTTTATCTGTGCTCATTTCAATCTCTGGTTTTATGCAGCACCCCAACTCACCTTTCCCCTTAAGCAAGCATAAGTTGGTTTTCTAAATTTGAGAACCTGTTCTGTTCTGTAATTCAGTTCCTGTGTAGCCAAGTTTACATTCCGTGTATTACTGACATCTTATGATGTTTCTTTTTCTGTGTGACTTATTTCAGTTAGAATCATCGTACCTGAATCCACTCATTATGCTGCTACAGGCCTGATGACATAGATTTCATTGCTGAGTGATTCTGCATTGTACGTAAGTACCACATGTTCTTTATCCATTTTTCACTTTCTGTGATATTGAACTTGTATGGTAAACGAGGTTCTTGTAAACAGAGGCGTCCCAAACTTTGGGGTGGCTGTGTCTTTTTTATTTTAATTTCCCTAAGCTATAGGACCATAAGTGGAAGTGCCCTAGGCTCTGTTGCTTTGTTTTTTAGATGTTTCAGGAAACACCATACACTTCTCCCGAGTGTCTGTTGGCAATTTACATCCCGCCCATCAGCATAACAAGGCTCCCAGTTCTCCATGGCCTGTCCTGCCTTTCTGGATTTTACCCTTTTTTCAGATGGCCCTTTTGACCAGGGGGAAGTGAGACTTCATTGTAGTGCAGATTTCCTTTGCAAGTTTGCTTGGTTGGCCAAAAAGGGCGTATGCGTTTTTTCCTGAATATATTCAGGAAAAAACGCATACGCCCTTTTTGGCCAAGTGCATCATTGTGGACGTTCTGCCTCTTTTCCTATGCTTTCAATGCAATTCCAGTCTACCTCCTGAAATCGGTTTCCTGCAATTCTGCCCCGCTTTCAAGTCCTCTTGGCAGCCTTACTTCAGTCTATTTTTGGACGATAGCTGTCATTTATAACTCTGCAGGTTTGTGAATTACAGTGCCCCTGAGCTCCTTTCCTCAACTCACTTTCTTTTGAGCTGGCCGCAACACCGCAGGATGGCTTCAGGCCCTAATCTGGTTCCGGCACGGCACGCTGAGCCTTTGGTTATTTCCTCTTCCTGGTGGGAAATGAGAGTTAAATTTGCCTGTCCAGACACCTCCAGCTAGTCTCTCATTGGTTCTCGCTATTCCTGTTCATCTTCCGCAGAAATTGCAAACTGGGCCAAACAGGAGGTTAAAGGCGCTGACTCTCCAAGTGGGGAGAGTGTTAGTAAAGCGTCTGGAATGTTGCACCCGAGTACCAGGGGAGGAAAACTGAGACATATTTGAACACGTCTCCCGTTCACACGGTTGATCATACTCTGGGTTCCACATGCATGTTTTAGCTGAAGGAAGAATACCTAAAACCTGGAGAGTTGAGACCTGTGTAATGGGTACCATGCAATATGACTTCAAAGGGTCTTCATTTGCTCACCGAACCTATCCAATCCTATCACTGCTGCGTTTATGCCCCTGTACACACGCTTGATTCTCTTTTGGAGACATAGCAATCCATAGGTTTTAAGATACTTACTAGTCAGGTACATTCTTAGGCGTTTAATATGGGGTGTTGAGTCCATTTCGTTGAGCAAGGAGTAGCTCTTGTCTATTCCATATTTGGCTTAAGGAACTTTATCTGTGCTCATTTCAATCTCTGGTTTTATGCAGCACCCCAACTCACCTTTCCCCTTAAGCAAGCATAAGTTGGTTTTCTAAATTTGAGACACTGTTCTGTTTTGGAATTCAGTTCCTGTGTAGCCAAGTTTACATTCCGTGTATTACTGATATCTTATGATGTTTCTTTTTCTGTGTGACTTATTTCAGTTAGAATCATCGTACCTGAATCCACTCATTATGCTGCTACGGGCCTGATGACATAGATTTCATTGCTGAGTGATACTGCATTGTACGTAAGTACCACAACTTCTTTATCCATTTTTCACTTTCTGCGATATTGAACTTGTACGGTAAACGAGGTTCTTGTAAACAGAGGCGTCCCAAACTTTGGGGTGGCTGTGTCTTTTTGATTTTAATTTCCCTAAGCTATAGGACCATAAGTGGAAGTGCCCTAGGCTCTGTTGCTTTGTTTTTTAGATGTTTCAGGAAACACCATACACTTCTCCCGAGTGTCTGTTGGGAATTTACATCCCGCCCATCAGCATAACAAGGCTCCCAGTTCTCCATGGCCTGTCCTGCCTTTCTGGATTTTACACTTTTTTCAGATGGCCCTTTTGACCGGGTGGAAGTGAGACTTCATTGTAGTGCAGATTTCCTTTGCAAGCTTGCTTGGTTGGCCAAAGAGTGCGTATGCTTTTTTTCCTGAATATATTCAGGAAAAAACGCATACGCCCTTTTTGGCCAAGTGCATCATTGTCGAGGTTCTGACTCTCTTCATATGTTTTCAATGCAATTCCAGCCTACCTCCTGAAATCGGTTTCCTGCAATTCTGCCTTGCTTTCAATGCCTCTTCATAACCTTACCTCAATATATTTTTTGAAAATAGTTGGCCTTTATAACTCTGCAGGTTTTTGAATTGCATTGGCCCTTAGCTCCATTTTTTAGCTCTTATTTTTGTGGTCTTGCCCCGTAACCACAGGATTCCTTGAAGCCCTATTTTTCTTCTGGGGCACCTTGCTGTGCCTTTGGTTAATTCTTCTTACTGATGTGATATTAGAGTGACATGTGCCCATTGAAACCGCTACAGCTAGTTTCTCACTGGTTCCTCCTATTCCCATTCATCCTCTGCACTAACTGCAGACTGTGCGATACCAGAACTTAAAGGCATTGACTCCATGTGGGGATGTTGTTAGTAAAGCGGCTGGAATGTCGATCCGGAGCCCCAGGAGAGGAAAAATGAGGTGCGTTTTAGAAACCTTTCCCAATCATATGGTATACCAGTCGCTGGGTTTCCCAAGCATGGTTTAGCTGTAGGAAGATTCCCTTCAACCTGGAGTGGTGGGACCCTTGGAATGAGCAGCATGAAGTATTGCATTAAACTTTCGGCAGTTGCTCACCAAAGCTCACCAATCCTCTCAGCCCCAAGTGTCCAGCCTTATGTCTTATCCAGCTGTGGGTTTATATGTGGTCAATCCAGGTTGCATCACAGCCCCTGAGCGAATTTTGTAAGAATTTTTCTCTCTTTCATTGTTTCAGCGTTTTGTTTTTAAAATTTATTTCTATAATGGGGTTTAGCTCATCTTCACTGCTGTGTTTGTGCCGCTCTGCACACACTTGATTCCCTTATGGAGATATATCAATACATGGGTTTTAAGATTCTTATTCCTCAGATATATTTCTCTGCGGTGTATAGGGTGTGTTGAGGTCAGTTCATTGAGCAAGGTGTAGATCTTGTCTAATACCTATTTGGTTTATTGAACGGTATCTGTGCTAATTTCAAACTCTGGTTTTATGCATCACCCCACCTCTCCTTTCCCCTTAAGCTGACATAAGTGTGTTTTCTAAATGTGAGACACTGTTCTGTTCTGTAATTCATTTCTTGTGCAGCCATATTTACCCTCCCTCTATAAGTGATATCTTATGATATGTTTCTTTTTCTGTTTGACTTATTTCAAGTAGTATTATCGGACCTAAATCCACTCTTTATCCTTCTACTAGCCTTATTACATTGATTTCATGGTGAAGAGATATTCCATTGTACATAAGTACCACATCTTCTTTATCCATTGTTCTCTTTCCTGGGATATTTAAGGTGTACTGAAGTTGAGGTTCTTGTAAACAGAGTAGCCCTAAACTGTGGTGTGCTTGTGTCTTGTTGATTTTTAGACTTCCCTAGATATACTCCCATGATTGGAAGTGTCCTATGCTCTGTAGCTCTGTTTTTTAGATGATTTAGGAACCACCATACACTTCTCCAGAGTGGCTCTCGGCAGTTCACACACTGCCCATCAGCGTATAAAGGCTCCCTGTTCTCCATGGCCTGTCCTGCATTTCTGGTTTTTACAATTTTTTAGGATGGCCCTTTTGACCGGTGGGAAGTGAGACTTCTTTGTTGTGCACATTTGCATTGCTTGCTTGCTTCGTTGCCCATAAAGTGCGTATGCGTTTTTTCCTGGATATAATCAGGAAAAAACGCATACGCCCTTTTGGGCCAACTGCATCATTGTCAAAATTCTGCCGCTTTTCATGTGCGTTAAAGACGAGTCCAATCTATCTCTTGAAATCTGTTTCTTGCAATTCTGTCTTGCATTCAGATCCTCTTCTTTGCCTTACCTCAACATATTTTTGGACGTTAGTTTTCATTTATAACTCTGCAGGTTTGTGAATTGCAGTGACCCTGAGCTCCATTTTTTAAGTTGCTCTTTTGTGAGCTGGCCTCAAACCCGCAGGATTGCTTCAGGCCCTATTTTGGCTCCGGCGAGGCAGGCTGAGCCTTTCTTTAATTCTTATTCTTAATGGGAAATTAGAGTGATATGTGCCCGTCCAAACCCCTACAACTCTTCTCTCATTGGTTCCCCCTCTTCCCGTTCATCCTCCTCACAATTTGCAAAATGTGTGAAACAGAAGTTTAAATGTGCTGATTCTCCAAGTGGGGAGATTCTAAGTAGCGTGGCTGGAATGGTGAACAGGAGCACCAGGAGAGGATAAATGAGGTGCATTTTAGACACATCTCCCGATCACATGGTGTACAGTCCTCTGGGTTTTCCATGCATGTTTTAGCTGTAGGAAGATCCCTTGAACCTGCAGATTTGGGACCCATTGAATGGGTACCAGGTAGTATTACTTTAAAGGGTGTGCATTTCCTCACCCAACCTCACATTTCTCTTAGCGCAAACAGTTTCCAGCCTTATGTCTCATCCTGCTGTGGGTCTAGATGTGTTCAATCCATGTTGCATCACCGTCCCTGAGGAAAAGTTGTAAGAGGTTTTCTCTGTCTCTCTGTCGTTTATTTTTTTCAATTTATTACTATATTGGTTACAGCTGATTTTCAAAGCTCTGTTTCTTGCTGCTGTACATCCACTTGATTCACGTACAGAGAGACATCAATAAATTCTTTTTCAGATTCTTACCAGTCGTATATATTCTTTTCCGGTGACTTGAGTGTGCTGAGTGCAGTTCTTTTAGCTACCGTGTAGGCCTTGTTGATTATCAGTTTGGTATTTTGAATGGTATCTTTGCTAATTTCAACCTCCTGGATGATGCCTCACCCCTCCCCACCTTTCCCGTTTAGCAGCCTTATGCGTGTTTTCTACATATTTGACTATGTTTTTGTTTTGTAATTTATTTCATGTGTAGCCATTTTGGATTCCACCTTTAAGTGATATCTTATGATATGTGTCTTTTTCTTTTTGAATTCTGTCACTTAGAATGATCATACGTAACTCCTCCGGAGTTGTTACAACTGGCCATATTTCATTGATTTCCAGGCTGAATAATATTCCACTCTACCTAAGTACCACATCTCTATCCATTTTTTCCCTCCAGAGACATTTAAGTTATATCCTAGTCGAGGATCTTTTAAACAGAGAGGGGGTAAACATTGGGGTGCCTGTGTCCTCTCGATTTTTGTTTTTCCCAAGATATACGCCCATGAGTGCAAGTGCCCTATGCTCTGTAGCTCATTTTTTAGATGCTTTAGTAAACACAATACACTTCTCCAGAATGGCCGTTGGCAATATACATTTCCACTATAAGTCTCACAGGGCTCCCTCTTCTCGTTGCCCTGTCCTGCATTTCTGTTGTTTACGCTTTATGAGGATGGCTCTTCTGACTGATGCGAAGTGATATCTTTTGTAGTATTGACTTCCAGTGCCCACCTGTTTGGTTGGCTAAAAAAGTGTATGCCCTTTTCTTGAATATATACAGAAAAGAACGCATACACCCTTTTTGACCAACTGCAATGTTGGCAATGTTCAGCTCCTTTTCTTGTGCTTAATGGCGAGTCCTTTCTACCTCCTCAAATCCCTTTCCTGCCATTCTCCCTTGCTTACAAGTCCTTTTCTCTGACTTTCCTCAAGACATTTTTCAGTGATGAATATTTTCAACTCTGCAGTTTTGTGAATTTTACTGCCCCTGAGTTCCATTGTTCAACCCGTGTTTATGGGAACTGGCCACAAAGCAGCGGGATTTCCTCAAGCCCTATACTGTTTCCATGGGCAACCCTAGCCTTTGGTCAATTCGTCTTCCTGATTGGAAATTAGAGTGACATGTGCCTGTCTGAACACCTAGGACTTGTCTCTCATTGTTCCTCATCCTTCCGCTTCATCCTCTGGACAAATTCCAAACTGTACGCAACAGGATGTTGACAGTGCTGACATCTCCAAGTGGGGAGACTGTTAGTAAAGACGCTGGAGGGGTGAACCCGAGCACCAGGAGATGAGGAGATGAGATGCCTTTTCCAAACTCTTCCCGATCAGACGGTATACCATCCTCTGGGTGTGACAGACATGTTTTAGCAGTAGGAAGAGTCCCATTCATGTAAGGAGAACACCAGGGCTTTTTCAAAATCAGTGTCTCCCCGAAACCCAAACTGGGGAATTTTTTAAGCTACGGCTACACATATGTTCATTAAGGGCCTTGGGAAGTAGGCAGAGTCCAAACTTTAGATGATTGAAGTCTTCAGGGTCAGAAGCACTCACCACCAGCTTCCCTTAGGCTACACTTTAACTGTCATTGATAGATGATGTCAATAAAAATATCTATTCTTTTTCAGATTATTTCCCCTTATAGGTTATTGCAAAATGTTGAGTGTAGTTCCCTGTGCTATACAGTAGTTCCTTGTTGATGATCTATTTTATACATAGCAGTGTGTATGTGTTCATTCCAAACTGTTAATTTATCCCTCCTCCCACCTTTCCCCTTTGGTAATAATAAATTATAAGATTTTATACTTCTCAGAAATGGGGGAGCTGAAAGAGAGGTATCATTTTCAATGGAAAAGCATTTAAAACAAGATTGAAGGTTTAACCAAGATTATTAGCTGTACATCCTTGGAAAGAAATCACTTCGTTTCTCTAATATTGACCTGACAAATAAGACAAACCTTTTCACTGAACTTGCTTATAAAAAGTGATGGAAATATCAAATGGAAGTGTTAAAAACATCTTATTTTACCCGAGCCTTATACACTGTTCTATGTTAACTACAGTTTGGCTCACACATCTGTTCATTGAGGTTACAATAGTCTCAATTTCTGTTACTGATCCTCCAGAGTGGACCCCAACAAGTGTCCCCCTGCCCAGTGTCATTGGGGCCAACAGATTGAGACTGAGTTTGGTTCACAAGCAAAGGAAACTTTATATTTTGATCAGAGAATGGAGAGGTGAGAGCATGCACTACCCCGTGGGCTGTGGGCTGGGCTGCTGTGTAGAGATCCTGTCAGAGTCAGTGGGAGGGAGGGAGGCGGCGGAGCTCTCGAGGGCCGGGTTGGCTGTAGCTCAGGCTCTATATCGTGGAGTCTGCACTGGGCCCCAGGAGCTGAGGTGTCGACCCAGCCATTCTGCACTAGGAAATCTGGTCTGAAGTGCCGGGTGTGGAACCTCTGCATGCGGGACCCTAGGAGCACGTGAAATTAGACAAAGCACAAAGGATAAAAAAGGTTAGACTTGACTTTATTGCCCAGATTCTATTTTTATCTCCCAGGGATTTTTAATGGGCTTTGCTGGGGACAAACCCCTCCTCTGCCTTTTGTCCCGTTCCTCATTCTTGGAGTGCTGAGGGTGCAGACCCTTCTTCTGTAACTGCTGAGTGCTGAGTTGGGAGCCCTCATACCCTGGGGCGAGGGTCAGAGCTTCTCCCCAGCAGCCTCCCGGTGACGTTGATTGTCCCCAGGACCCCTGCCTCCCTGCTCGTCCACCTGAGCACCAGCATTGGAAGTGTTATAGATTCTAATGACCTTTAAGGGTCCAGGAAAGAGATGTGCAGAGACGCTGTGGGGGCCGGTTTCACCCCGCCCCACATTTGTTCGGCCACCTTAGGCTGACCGTCTCTGCCAGCCTAGATGCTCTGACCAGTAGTCTGCGCTTTCTTCAGTTAGGCCCCTGAATTAACGTACAAACAGCACCAGGTGTCAGAGCCCTGCCCGCTCAACTCCCAGACAGTCCAGGGTCAGTGGTGACCAAGGACCATGATGGCTACTGAGTCAACAGCCTTTTGAAGTAAACAGGAGTCCAGCCGGTCTTATTGGCCACCATCATCACGGTGTCTGTCGGCTTTTCTATGGTGACAGTGTGGTATACTGTTCCCCCGCCAAGATTATTAGCTCCCCTCTGGGTGCAGTAAGTCCTGCAAGCAGTAGTCTACTCTTTTGGGACACACTCTTGTTGTTTTATGAGAGAAACTCCAGGTCAAGTGATGTTCACACGAGTCGTCATGGTGCCCTGTTGCCCCCGGTTATCTCTCTGGATGTTGGAGTTGGAGGGCCTCCTCACTCGAGGTCGGTGTGCCCACGGAGCGAACCCTGCAACTTCAGGGCATGGTTGGTGGTTAGGATCACCACGTGGGGTCCTTTTCCCTTAGGAGGGAGGTGGCCTTTTGGGCTGCTGATTTCCAGGTTTTTAGATACCGCCAGTATCTTGGCCAGATGTGGCAGTGGGCCAAGCCCCTTAGTGACCGTAGTTTATCCTACCTGGATGGCATTCTTGCATTGTTCCATTTCAAGTGGTCCCAGTTTTTGCACTAATTCTCCAATGGCGATTCACCTTTCACCGGGAATGTAAAGGTCAAAGGGTTTAGCTAAATTAGGGAGTTCCAGGGCAAGGGTCTGAATTGACTGCTCTTTCCATTCTTGAAAGGCCACTTCTGGATTCTATTCAAAAGGATCATCATCTTTTCCTTTCAGTGTTTCATATAGAGGCCCAGCTAGTAGACTGTAGCTAGGGATCCAGAAGCAGCAAACCCTGGCCTCCCCAGGAACCCCTAAGCTGTCTTCTAGTTTTAGAAAGGGGTAAGGCTGAAAATGGTTTCTTCCCTTTCCTGGGATGGGCTTCTCTGACCTTCTGTGAGAATGAAGCCCAGGCAGGTCACCGCAGTCTGTGATATTTGAGCTTTTTCTTGGACAACTTCTATCCTTTATTGGCTTGGTAGTTCAGAGGCCTCCTTAGTAGGGCTGGTGATCAGAATGTCGTCTGCATATTGAAGGAGGGTTTCCTTTTCCAGAGGTAGAACTTTTAGGTCTTTAGCTAAGCTTTCCCCAAAGATGGTGTGGGAATTTTTGCACCCTTGGGGCCAGACGGCCCGGAAGTATTGTTTTAGTTGTATGTTGAGTCCTGCCACTCACAAGCCAAAATTTCTTGTGACTCTGGGACTAATGGAATACAAAAGAAGGCATCATTGAAGACTAATACAGAATACCATGTCCTGGTGGTTGGTAGAATGACCAGCAGGGTGTAGGAATTAGGAGCAACTGGAGGTATATCCTCGGTGGCTTCACTGACTGTCCTGACATCCTTTACCAGGTCCCCAGCAACCCATGGGGCTCTCGTGGTCAGACCAATCCCAGAATATGGAGCTCACCTGGGCAGGTACCCCACCCCCACCCCAGCCCACGGGGCTCTCGTGGTCAGGCCCCTCCCAGGATACAGAGCTACCCTTGCAGGTACCGTGGCAGGGCTGGGCACACAGGAACCGTGCACATAGCCCTCATTGCAGAGCACCCCCAGCTCACCTGTCGCTCAGAGCTGACACAGAGCACCTCAGAGCAGGACTTGAACTAACAAACAGCAGCTGCGACAGGTCTGTGACCCTGGGCATCACTCCGTGAGGCCTCCCTCCACCTGGTCTTCCAGAGACTTCCACTGCACCCGGGGCACCAGGCCTCTGTCTCCAACCACCACCCACCCCTCCTCTCCCTGACTCCTGGGTTCCTCTCATTAGGAGAGGGTTTTCTTGAAGTTGTCTCCCACTCATGGGCCAGATAAAATGATTAGAAAACAAGCCAAAGCTGCAGCCCCTTGTCTATCCTGACTCTCAGGAGCCCACACCTGTTCCTTGGACCTGGCCGGTTCAGCAAGTTCCATTTTCTGCAACTGTGAGCCCCTGAGGGGTGATGATTGGCTGACCTGGGCAGCCTTACCGTGCCGGCCAGCCCTCCCCAGGTGTGCCTGGGTTGAGATCAATATAAATACCACTCCAGGCAGCAAGAGCCCCTGCAGCCGTGCCTGACGCCATTTTCTCTGCCCTGTCAGCAGTCTCGGGGCTGGGCTGGTGGGAGGGAGTGAGAGGCCACGGCTTTGTGGGTGGCCCAGTGTGAGTGGGGCTCTGCTGGACTTTCTGCAGCAGTTGCCAGGCTGCCACCTGCTAAAGAAGAGGATGTGTCACCCATACCTGCTGCTGGAATTTCTCCCTGGGCAGAGGTGAGGAAGGAAAAAAGCAGTGGGGGCAGGGACAGGACGGGTATCTCAGGCAGGGAAATGGAAATCTTCCAGAAGAGCACCCAGGGCCAGGACCATCCTGGCTGGCCTGCAGGCACCAAGTCGGCCGGCATGCTGTCACTCGTGTGGCTCTATGGCCCTTCCTCTAGGCTTTCAAGTCCTTGTATATATTCAGGTGTTTTACCTGGGACGGGTGGGAATAGTTCAGCAGCAACTGGCCTGGGGCTCAGCTCACGTTTACTCACAGATGCCTCGGCACGGTGCCCCAGCTTTGCAATGAGGACGCTTGTTGCATGGGGGCTGCTGGCTGAATGGGAGACGATTCCCCACCACTGACCAACTTCAGAATTGTTTACAACTGGAGCAAGTGCCCTGATACGGTTTTCCTCTGTGTAACTGGTGGGTTCTGTGTTTTTTTTCTCTTTTTCGTTTTTGGTTCAAGGTAGATTTTATTCCTCTTTTTTGTATTTACAGATATAAGCATGGAAATAATTTATTCATATAAATACATGTATGTGCAGGGAATAATTGTTTTTTCTGTTTTATTTTTTAAATTTTATTTCTTTTTAATTTTGAATTTTATTTTATATTTTTATACAGCAGGTTCTTATTGGTTATCTATTTTATACATATAAATGTATACATGCCAATCCCAGTCTCTCAACTCCTCCCACCACCACCCCCCCAACAGCTTTCCCCCCTTGTTGTCCATACGTTTGTTGTCTACATCTGTTGCTCTATTTATGCCTTGCAAAATGGTTAATCTGTACAGTTTTTCTAGGTTCCACATATATGCATGAATATACAAGATTTGTTTTTCTCTTTCTGACTTACTTCACTCTGTATGACAGTCTCTAGATCCATCGACGTCTCTACAAATGACCCAATTTCATTCCTTTTCATGGCTGAGTAATATTCCATTTTATATATGTACCACAGCTTTATGCATTCGTCTGTCTGTGGGCATTTAGGTTGCTTCCATTACCTCGATATTGTAAATAGTGATGCAATGAACATTGCGGTGAATGACTCTTTTTGATTTATGGTTTTGTCTGGGTATATGTCCAGTACTGGGATTGCTGTATCATATGGTAATTCTATTGTTAGTTTCTTAAGAAATTCCATATTGTTCTCCATAATGACTGTATCAATTTATATTCCCAACAATAGTGGAAGAGGGTTCCTTTTCTCCACACCCTTTCCAGCATTTTTTGTTTGTAGATTTTCAATGATGCCTATTCTACCAGGTGTGAGGTGATACCTCATTGTTGAATCCATTTCGTTGAGCAAGGGGTAGCTCTTGTCTATTACATATTTGGCTTATGGAACGGTATCTGTGCTAATTTCAAACTCTGCTTTTATGCAGCACCCCAACTCACCTTCCCCCTTAAGCAGGCATAAGTTGGTTTTCTAAACTTGAGACCCTGTTCTGTTTTGTAATTCAGTTCATGTGTAGCCAAGTTCACATTCCGTGTATTAGTGATACCTTATGATGTTTCTTTTTCTGTGTGACTTATTTCACTTAGAATCATCGTGCCTCAATCCACTCATTATGCTGGTACGGGCCTGGTGACATAGATTTCATTGCTGAGTGGTATTCTGTTGTACAGAAGTACCGCAACTTCTTTATCCATTATTTGCTCTCTGGGATATTTAACTTGTGCCGTAGAAGAGATTCCTGTAATAAGAGCCGTCCCAAATTTTGGGGTTGCTGTGTCTTTTTGATATTAATTTCCCTAAGCTATAGGACCATAAGTTGAAGTGCCCTAGGCTCTGTTGCTTTGTTTTTTAGATGTTTCAGGAAACACCATACACTTCTCCCGAGTGTCTGTTGGCAATTTACATCCCGCCCATCAGCATAACAAGGCTCCCAGTTCTCCATGGCCTGTCCTGCCTTTCTGGATTTTACACTTTATTCTGATGGCCCTTTTGACCGGGGGGAAGTGAGACTTCATTGTAGTGCAGATTTCCTTTGCAAGCTTGCTTGGTTGGCCAAAAAGGGCGTATGCGTTTTTTCCTGAATATATTCAGGAAAAAACGCATATTCCCTTTTGGCAAAGTGCATCATTGTGGACGTTCTGCCTCTTTTCGTATGCTTTCAATGCAAATCCAGTCTACCTCCTGAAATCGGTATCCTGCAATTCTGCCCCGCTTTCAAGTCCTCTTGGCAGCCTTACTTCAGTATATTTTTGGACGATAGCTGTCATTTATAACTCTGCAGGTTTGTGAATTACAGAGCCCCTGAGCTCCTTTCTTCAACTCACTTTGTTGTGAGCTGGCCGCAACACCGCAGGATGGCTTCAGGCCCTAATCTGTTTCCGGCATGGCACGCTGAGCCTTTGGTTAATTCCTCTTCCTAGTGGGAAATGAGAGTTAAATTTGCCCGTTCAGACACCTCCAGCTAGTCTCTCATTGGTTCTCCCTATTCCTGTTCATCTTCCGCAGAAATTGCAAACTGTGTCAAACAGGAGGTTAAAGGCGCTGACTCTCCAAGTGGGGAGAGTGTTAGTAAAGCGTCTGGAATGTTGCACCCGAGTACCAGGGGAGGTAACCTGAGACATATTTGAACACGTCTACCGATCACATGGTTGATCATACTCTAGGTTCCACATGCATGTTTTAGCTGAAGGAAGAATACCTTAAACCTGGGTAGTTCAAACCCGTGGAATGGGTACCATGCAATACGACTTCAATGGGTCTTCATTGGCTCACCGAACCTCTCCAATCCTATCACTGCTGCGTTTATGCTCCTGTACACATGCTTGATTCTCTTTCAGAGACATAGCAAACCATAGGTTTTAAGATACTTACTAGTCAGGTACATTCTTAGGCGTTTAATATGCGGTGTTGAGTCCATTTCGTTGAGCAAGGAGTAGCTCTTGTCTATTCCATATTTGGCTTAAGGAACTTTATCTGTGCTCATTTCAATCTCTGGTTTTATGCAGCACCCCAACTCACCTTTCCCCTTAAGCAAGCATAGGTTGGTTTTCTAAATTTGAGACCCTGTTCTGTTTCGGAATTCAGTTCCTGTGTAGCCAAGTTTACATTCCGTGTATTAGTGATATCTTATGATGTTTCTTTTTCTGTGTTACTTATTTCAGTTAGAATCATCGTACCTGAATCCACTCATTGTGCTGCTAAGGGCCTTGTGACACAGATTTCATTGCTGAGTGATGTTGCTTTGTAAGTAAATACCACAACTTTTTTATCCATTTTTCACTTTCTGCGATGTTGAACTTGTACTGTAAACGAGGTTCTTGTAAACAGAGGCGTCCCAAACTTTGGGGTGGCTGTGTCTTTTTGATTTTAATTTCCCTAAGCTATAGGACCATAAGTGGCAGTGCCCTAGGCTCTGTTGCTTTGTTTTTTAGATGTTTCAGGAAACACCATACACTTCTCCCGAGTGTCTCTTGGCAATTTACATCCCGCCCATCAGCATAACAAGGCTCCCAGTTCTCCATGGCCTGTCCTGCCTTTCTGGATTTTACACTTTTTTCAGATGGCCCTTTTGACCGGGGGGAAGTGAGACTTCATTGTAGTGCAGATTTCCTTTGCAAGCTTGCTTGGTTGGCCAAAAAGGGCGTATGCGTTTTTTCCTGAATATATTCAGGAAAAAACGCATACGCCCTTTTTGGCCAAGTGCATCATTGTGGACGTTCTGCCTCTTTTCCTATGCTTTCAATGCAATTCCAGTCTACCTCCTGAAATCGGTTTCCTGCAATTCTGGCCCGCTTTCAAGTCCTCTTGGCAGCCTTACTTCAGTCTATTTTTGGACGATAGCTGTCATTTATAACTCTGCAGGTTTGTGAATTACAGTGCCCCTGAGCTCCTTTCTTCAACTCGCTTTCTTGTGACCTGGCCGCAACACCGCAGGATGGCTTCAGGCCCTAATCTGGTTCTGGCACGGCACGCTGAGCCTTTGGTTAATTCCTCTTCCTGGTGGGAAATGAGAGTTAAATTTGCCCATCAAGACACCTCCAGCTAGCCTCCCATTGGTTCTCCCTATTCCTGTTCATCTTCCACAGAAATTGCAAACTGGGCCAAACAGGAGGTTAAAGGGACTGACTCTCCAAGTCGGGAGAGTGTTAGTAATGCGTCTGGAATGTTGCACCCGAGTACCAGGGTAAGAAAACTGAGACATATTTGAACACGTCTCCCGATCACATGGTTGATCATACTCTAGGTTCCACATGCATGTTTTAGCTGAAGGAAGAATACCTTAAACCTGGGTAGTTGAAACCCGTGGAATGGGTAACATGCAATATGACTTCAAAGGGTCTTCATTTGCTCACCGAACCTCTCCAATCCTATCACTGCTGCGTTTATGGCCCTGTACACATGCTTGATTATCTTTCAGAGACATAGCAATCCATAGGTTTTAAGATACTTTCAAGTCTGGTACATTCTTAGGTGTTTAATATGCGGTGTTGAGTCCATTTCGTTGAGCAAGGAGTAGCTCTTGTCTATTCCATATTTGGCGTAAGGAACTTTATCTGTGCTCATTTCAATCTCTGGTTTTATGGAGCACCCCAACTCACCTTTACCCTTAAGCAAGCATAAGTTGGTTTTCTAAATTTGAGACCCTGTTCTGTTCTGTAATTCAGTTCCTGTGTAGCCAAGTTTACATTCCGTGTATTACTGATATCTTATGATGTTTCTTTTTCTGTGTGACTTATTTCAGTTAGAATCATCATACCTGAATCCACTCATTGTGCTGCTAAGGGCCTGATGACACAGATTTCATTGCTGAGTGATATTGCTTTGTAAGTAAATACCACAACTTCTTTATCCATTTTTCACTTTCTGCGATGTTGAACTTGTACTGTAAACGAGGTTCTTGTAAACAGAGCCGTTCCAAACTTTGGGGTGGCTGTGTCTTTTTGATTTTAATTTCCCTAAGCTATAGGACCATAAGTGGAAGTGCCCTAGGTTCTGTTGCTTTGTTTTTTAGATGTTTCAGGAAACACCATACACTTCTCCCGAGTGGTTGTTGGCAATTTACATCCCGCCCATCAGCATAACAAGGCTCCCAGTTCTCCATGGCCTGTCCTGCCTTTCTGGATTTTACACTTTTTTCAGATGGCCCTTTTGACCGGGGGGAAGTGAGACTTCATTGTAGTGCAGATTTCCTTTGCAAGCTTGCTTGGTTGGCCAAAAAGGGCGTATGCGTTTTTTCCTGAATATATTCAGGAAAAAACGCATACGCCCTTTTTGGCCAAGTGCATCATTGTGGACGTTCTGCCTCTTTTCCTATGCTTTCAATGCAATTCCAGTCTACCTCCTGAAATCGGTTTCCTGCAATTCTGCCCCGCTTTCAAGTCCTCTTGGCAGCCTTACTTCAGTCTATTTTCGGACGATAGCTGTCATTTATAACTCTGCAGGTTTGTGAATTACAGTGCCCCTGAGCTCCTTTCTTCAACTCGCTTTCTTTTGAGCTGGCCGCAACACCGCAGGATGGCTTCAGGCCCTAATCTGGTTCTGGCATGGCACGCTGAGCCTTTGGTTAATTCCTCTTAATGGTAGGAAATGAGAGTTAAATTTGCCCGTCCAGACACCTCCAGCTAGTCTCCATTGGTTCTCGCTATTCCTGTTCATCTTCCGCAGAAATTGCAAACTGTGCCAAACAGGAGGTTAAAGTCGCTGACTCTCCAAGTGGGGAGAGTGTTAGTAAAGCGTCTGGAATGTTGCACCCGAGTACCAGGGGAGGAAAACTGAGACATATTTGAACACATCTCCCGTTCACATGGTTGATCATACTTGGGTTCCACATGCATGTTTTAGCTGAAGGAAGAATACCTTAAACCTGGAGCGTTGAGACCCGTGTAATGGGTACCATGCAATATGACTTCAAAGGGTCTTCATTTGCTCACTGAACCTCTCCAATCCTATCACTGCTACGTTTATGCCCCTGTACACTTGCTTGATTCTCTTTTGGAGACATAGCAATCCATAAGTTTTACGATATTTACTAGTCAGGTACATTCTTAGGCGTTTAATATGCGGTGTTGAGTCCATTTCGTTGAGCAAGGAGTAGCTCTTGTCTATTCCATATTTGACTTAAGGAACTTTATCTGTGCTCATTTCAATCTCTGGTTTTATGCAGCACCACAACTCACCTTTACCCTTAAGCAAGCATAAGTTGGTTTTCTAAATTTGAGACCCTGTTCTGTTCTGTAATTCAGTTCCTGTGTAGCCAAGTTTACATTCCGTGTATTACTGATATCTTATGATGTTTCTTTTTCTGTGTGACTTATTTCAGTTAGAATCATCATACCTGAATCCACTCATTGTGCTGCTAAGGGCCTGATGACACAGATTTCATTGCTGAGTTATATTGCTTTGTAAGTAAATACCACAACTTCTTTATCCATTTTTCACTTTCTGCGATGTTGAACTTGTACTGTAAACGAGGTTCTTGTAAACAGAGCCGTTCCAAACTTTGGGGTGGCTGTGTCTTTTTGATTTTAATTTCCCTAAGCTATAGGACCATATGTGGAAGTGCCCTAGGTTCTGTTGCTTTGTTTTTTAGATGTTTCAGGAAACACCATACACTTCTCCAGAGTGGTTGTTGGCAATTTACATCCCACCCATCAGCATAACAAGGCTCCCAGTTCTCCATGGCCTGTCCTGCCTTTCTGGATTTTACACTTTTTTCAGATGGCCCTTTTGACCGGGGGGAAGTGAGACTTCATTGTAGTGCAGATTTCCTTTGCAAGCTTGCTTGGTTGGCCAAAAAGGGCGTATGCGTTTTTTCCTGAATATATTCAAGAAAAAACGCATACGCCCCTTTTGGCCAAGGGCATCATTGCGGACGTTCTGCCTCTTTTCCTATGCTTTCAATGCAATTCCAGTCTACCTCCTGAAATCGGTTTCCTGCAATTCTGGCCCGCTTTCAAGTCCTCTTGGCAGCCTTACTTCAGTCTATTTTTGGACGATAGCTGTCATTTATAACTCTGCAGGTTTGTGAATTACAGTGCCCCTGAGCTCCTTTCTTCAACTCGCTTTCTTTTGAGCTGGCCGCAACACCGCAGGATGGCTTCAGGCCCTAATCTGGTTCCGGTACGGCACGCTGAGCCTTTGGTTATTTCCTCTTCCTGGTGGGAAATGAGAGTTAAATTTGCCCGTCCAGACATCTCCAGCTAGCCTCTCATTGGTTCTCGCTATTCCTGTTCATCTTCCGCAGAAATTGCAAACTGTGCCAAACAGGAGGTTAAAGGCGGTGACTGTCCAAGTGGGGAGAGTGTTAGTAAAGCGTCTGGAATGTTGCACCCGAGTACCAGGGGAGGAAAACTGAGACATATTTGAACACGTCTCCCGATCACATGGTTGATCATACTCTGGGTTCCACATGCATGTTTTAGCTGAAGGAAGAATACCTAAAACCTGGGTAGTTGAAACCCGTGGAATGGGTACCATGCAATATGACTTCAAAGGGTCTTCATTTGCTCACTTAACATCTCCAATCCTATCACTGCTGCGTTTATGCCCCTGTACACATGCTTGATTCTCTTTCGGAGACATAGCAATCCATAGGTTTTAAGATACTTACTTGTCAGGTACATTCTTACGCGTTTAATATGCGGTGTTGAGTCCATTTCGTTGAGCAAGGAGTAGCTCTTGTCTATTCCATATTTGGCTTAAGGAACTTTATCTGTGCTCATTTCAATCTCTGGTTTTATGCAGCACCCGAACTCACCTTTCCCCTTAAGCAAGCATAAGTTGGTTTTCTAAATTTGAGTCCCTGTTCTGTTCTGTAATTCAGTTCCTGTGTAGCCAAGTTTACATTCCGTGTATTAGTGATATCTTATGATGTTTCTTTTTCTGTGTGACTTATTTCAGTTAGAATCATCATACCTGAATCCACTCATTGTGCTGCTAAGGGCCTGATGACATAGATTTCATTGCTGAGTGATATTGCTTTGTAAGTGAATACCACAACTTCTTTATCCATTTTTCACTTTCTGCGATGTTGAACTTGTACTGTAAACGAGGTTCTTGTAAACAGAGCCGTTCCAAACTTTGGGGTGGCTGTGTCTTTTTGATTTTAATTTCCCTAAGCTATAGGACCATAAGTGGAAGTGCCCTAGGCTCTGTTGCTTTGTTTTTTAGATGTTTCAGGAAACACCATACACTTCTCCCAATTGTCTGTTGGCAATTTACATCCCGCCCATCAGCATAACAAGGCTCCCAGTTCTCCATGGCCTGTTGCCTTTCTGGATTTTACACTTTTTTCAGATAGCCCTTTTGACCGGGGGGAAGTGAGACTTCATTGTAGTGCAGATTTCCTTTGCAAGCTTGCTTGGTTGGCCAAAAAGGGCGTATGCGTTTTTTCCTGAATATATTCAGGAAAAAACTCATACGCCCTTTTTGGCCAAGTGCATCATTGTGGACGTTCTGCCTCTTTTCCTATGCTTTCAATGCAATTCCAGTCTACCTCCTGAAATCGGTTTCCTGCAATTCTGGCCCGCTTTCAAGTCCTCTTGGCAGCCTTACTTCAGTCTATTTTTGGACGATAGCTGTCATTTATAACTCTGCAGGTTTGTGAATTACAGTGCCCCTGAGCTCCTTTCTTCAACTCGCTTTCTTGTGAGCTGGCCGCAACACCGCAGGATGGCTTCAGGCCCTAATCTGGTTCTGGCATGGCACGCTGAGCCTTTGGTTAATTCCTCTTAATGGTAGGAAATGAGAGTTAAATTTGCCCGTCCAGACACCTCCAGCTAGTCTCCATTGGTTCTCGCTATTCCTGTTCATCTTCCGCAGAAATTGCAAACTGGGCCAAACAGGAGGTTAAAGTCGCTGACTCTCCAAGTGGGGAGAGTGTTAGTAAAGCGTCTGGAATGTTGCACCCGAGTACCAGGGGAGGAAAACTGAGACATATTTGAACATATCTCCCGTTCACATGGTTGATCATACTTGGGTTCCACATGCATGTTTTAGCTGAAGGAAGAATACCTTAAACCTGGAGAGTTGAGACCCGTGTAATGGGTACCATGCAATATGACTTCAAAGGGTCTTCATTTGCTCACCGAACCTCTCCAATCCTATCACTGCTACGTTTATGCCCCTGTACACTTGCTTGATTCTCTTTTGGAGACATAGCAATCCATAAGTTTTACGATACTTACTAGTCAGGTACATTCTTAGGCGTTTAATATGCGGTGTTGAGTCCATTTCGTTGAGCAAGGAGTAGCTCTTGTCTATTCCATATTTGACTTAAGGAACTTTATCTGTGCTCATTTCAATCTCTGGTTTTATGCAGCACCACAACTCACCTTTACCCTTAAGCAAGCATAAGTTGGTTTTCTAAATTTGAGACCCTGTTCTGTTCTGTAATTCAGTTCCTGTGTAGCCAAGTTTACATTCCGTGTATTACTGATATCTTATGATGTTTCTTTTTCTGTGTGACTTATTTCAGTTAGAATCATCATACCTGAATCCACTCATTGTGCTGCTAAGGGCCTGATGACACAGATTTCATTGCTGAGTTATATTGCTTTGTAAGTAAATACCACAACTTCTTTATCCATTTTTCACTTTCTGCGATGTTGAACTTGTACTGTAAACGAGGTTCTTGTAAACAGAGCCGTTCCAAACTTTGGGGTGGCTGTGTCTTTTTGATTTTAATTTCCCTAAGCTATAGGACCATAAGTGGAAGTGCCCTAGGTTCTGTTGCTTTGTTTTTTAGATGTTTCAGGAAACACCATACACTTCTCCAGAGTGGTTGTTGGCAATTTACATCCCGCCCATCAGCATAACAAGGCTCCCAGTTCTCCATGGCCTGTCCTGCCTTTCTGGATTTTACACTTTTTTCAGATGGCCCTTTTGACCCGGGGGAAGTGAGACTTCATTGTAGTGCAGATTTCCTTTGCAAGCTTGCTTCCTTGGCCAAAAAGGGCGTATGCGTTTTTTCCTGAATATATTCAGGAAAAAACGCATACGCCCTTTTTGGCCAAGTGCATCATTGTGGACGTTCTGCCTCTTTTCCTATGCTTTCAATGCAATTCCAGTCTACCTCCTGAAATCGGTTTCCTGCAATTCTGCCCCACTTTCAAGTCCTCTTGGCAGCCTTACTTCAGTCTATTTTTGGACGATAGCTGTCATTTATAACTCTGCAGGTTTGTGAATTACAGTGCCCCTGAGCTCCTTTCTTCAACTCGCTTTCTTGTGAGCTGGCCGCAACACCGCAGGATGGCTTCAGGCCCTAATCTGGTTCCGGCACGGCACGCTGAGCCTTTGGTTAATTCCTCTTCCTGGTAGGAAATGAGAGTTAAATTTGCCCGTCCAGACACCTCCAGCTAGTCTCCATTGGTTCTCGCTATTCCTGTTCATCTTCTGCAGAAATTGCAAACTGGGCCAAACAGGAGGTTAAAGGCGCTGACTCTCCAAATGGGGAGAGTGTTAGTAAAGCGTCTGGAATGTTGCACCCGAGTACCAGGGGAGGAAAACTGAGACATATTTGAACACGTCTCCCGTTCACATGGTTGATCATACTTGGGTTCCACATGCATGTTTTAGCTGAAGGAAGAATACCTTAAACCTGGAGAGTTGAGACCCGTGTAATGGGTAACATGCAATATGACTTCAAAGGGTCTTCATTTGCTCACTGAACCTCTCCAATCCTATCACTGCTACGTTTATGCCCCTGTACACATGCTTGATTCTCTTTTGGAGACATAGCAATCCATAGGTTTTAAGATACTTACTAGTCAGGTACATTCTTAGGCGTTTAATATGCGGTGTTGAGTCCATTTCGTTGAGCAAGGAGTAGCTCTTGTCTATTCCATATTTGACTTAAGGAACTTTTTCTGTGCTCATTTCAATCTCTGGTTTTATGCAGCACCCCAACTCACCTTTCCCCTTAAGCAAGCATAAGTTGGTTTTCTAAATTTGAGACCCTGTTCTGTTCTGTAATTCAGTTCCTGTGTAGCCAAGTTTCCATTCCGTGTATTACTGATATCTTATGATGTTTCTTTTTCTGTGTGACTTATTTCAGTTAGAATCATCATACCTGAATCCACTCATTGTGCTGCTAAGGGCCTGATGACACAGATTTCATTGCTGTGTGATATTGATTTGTAAGTAAATACCACAACTTCTTTATCCATTTTTCACTTTCTGCGATGTTGAACTTGTACTGTAAACGAGGTTCTTGTAAACAGAGGCGTCCCAAACTTTGGGGTGGCTGTGTCTTTTTGATTTTAATTTCCCTAAGCTATAGGACCATAAGTGGCAGTGCCCTAGGCTCTGTTGCTTTGTTTTTTAGATGTTTCAGGAAACACCATACACTTCTCCCAAGTGTCTGTTGGCAATTTACATCCCGCCCATCAGCATAACAAGGCTCCCAGTTCTCAATGGCCTGTTGCCTTTCTGGATTTTACACTTTTTTCAGATGGCCCTTTTGACCGGGGGAAGTGAGACTTCATTGTAGTGCAGATTTCCTTTGCAAGCTTGCTTGGTTGGCCAAAAAGGGCGTATGCGTTTTTTCCTGAATATATTCAGGAAAAAACGCATACGCCCTTTTTGGCCAAGTGCATCATTGTGGACGTTCTGCCTCTTTTCCTATGCTTTCAATGCAATTCCAGTCTACCTCCTGAAATCGGTTTCCTGCAATTCTGCCCCGCTTTCAAGTCCTCTTGGCAGCCTTACTTCAGTCTATTTTTGGACGATAGCTGTCATTTATAACTCTGCAGGTTTGTGAATTACAGTGCCCCTGAGCTCCTTTCTTCAACTCGCTTTCTTTTGAGCTGGCCGCAACACTGCAGGATGGCTTCAGGCCCTAATCTGGTTCCGGCACGGCACGCTGAGCCTTTGGTTAATTCCTCTTCCTGGTGGGAAATGAGAGTTAAATTTGCCCGTCCAGACACCTCCAGCTAGCCTCTAATTGGTTCTCGCTATTCCTGTTCATCTTCCACAGAAATTGCAAACTGGGCCAAACAGGAGGTTAAAGGGACTGACTCTCCAAGTCGGGAGAGTGTTAGTAAAGCGTCTGGAATGTTGCACCCGAGTACCAGGGTACGAAAACTGAGACATATTTGAACACGTCTCCCGATCACATGGTTGATGATACTCTAGGTTCCACATGCATGTTTTAGCTGAAGGAAGAATACCTTAAACCTGGGTAGTTGAAACCCGTGGAATGGGTACCATGCAATATGACTTCAAAGGGTCTTCATTTGCTCACCGAACCTCTCCAATCCTATCACTGCTGCGTTTATGCCCCTGTACACATGCTTGGTTCTCTTTCGGAGACATAGCAATCCATAGGTTTTAAGATACTTACTAGTCAGGTACATTCTTAGGCGTTTAATATGGGGTGTTGAGTCCATTTCATTGAGCAAGGAGTAGCTCTTGTCTATTCCATATTTGGCTTAAGGAACTTTATCTGTGCTCATTTC
The DNA here is from genome assembly GCF_949987515.2 of Delphinus delphis. Taxonomy (NCBI): domain Eukaryota; kingdom Metazoa; phylum Chordata; class Mammalia; order Artiodactyla; family Delphinidae; genus Delphinus; species Delphinus delphis. The sequence goes on along the minus strand of NW_027192895.1, from coordinate 16,978 downwards.
AATCTCTGGTTTTATGCAGCACCCCAACTCACCTTTACCCTTAAGCAAGAATAAGTTGGTTTTCTAAATTTGAGACCCTGTTCTGTTCTGTAATTCAGTTCCTGTGTAGCCAAGTTTACATTCCGTGTATTACTGATATCTTATGATGTTTCTTTTTCTGTGTGACTTATTTCAGTTGGAATCATCATACCTGAATCCACTCATTGTGCTGCTAAGGGCCTGATGACACAGATTTCATTGCTGAGTGATATTGCTTTGTAAGTAAATACCACAACTTCTTTATCCATTTTTCACTTTCTGCGATGTTGAACTTGTACTGTAAACGAGGTTCTTGTCAACAGCGCCGTTCCAAACATTGGGGTGGCTGTGTCTTTTTGATTTTAATTTCCCTAAGCTATAGGACCATAAGTGGAAGTGCCCTAGGTTTTGTTGCTTTGTTTTTTAGATGTTTCAGGAAACACCATACATTTCTCTCCAGTGGTTGTTGGCAATTTACATCCCGCCCATCAGCATAACAAGGCTCCCAGTTCTCCATGGCCTGTCCTGCCTTTCTGGATTTTACACTTTTTTCAGATGGCCCTTTTGACCGGGGGGAAGTGAGACTTCATTGTAGTGCAGATTTCCTTTGCAAGCTTGCTTGGTTGGCCAAAAAGGGCGTATGCGTTTTTTCCTGAATATATTCAAGAAAAAACGCATACGCCCCTTTTGGCCAAGGGCATCATTGCGGACGTTCTGCCTCTTTTCCTATGCTTTCAATGCAATTCCAGTCTACCTCCTGAAATCGGTTTCCTGCAATTCTGCCCCGCTTTCAAGTCCTCTTGGCAGCCTTACTTCAGTCTATTTTTGGACGATAGCTGTCATTTATAACTCTGCAGGTTTGTGAATTACAGTGCCCCTGAGCTCCTTTCTTCAACTCGCTTTCTTTTGAGCTGGCCGCAACACCGCAGGATGGCTTCAGGCCCTAATCTGGTTCCGGTACGGCACGCTGAGCCTTTGGTTATTTCCTCTTCCTGGTGGGAAATGAGAGTTAAATTTGCCCGTCCAGACATCTCCAGCTAGCCTCTCATTGGTTCTCGCTATTCCTGTTCATCTTCCGCAGAAATTGCAAACTGTGCCAAACAGGAGGTTAAAGGCGCTGACTGTCCAAGTGGGGAGAGTGTTAGTAAAGCGTCTGGAATGTTGCACCCGAGTACCAGGGGAGGAAAACTGAGACATATTTGAACACGTCTCCCGATCACATGGTTGATCATACTCTGGGTTCCACATGCATGTTTTAGCTGAAGGAAGAATACCTAAAACCTGGGTAGTTGAAACCCGTGGAATGGGTACCATGCAATATGACTTCAAAGGGTCTTCATTTGCTCACTTAACATCTCCAATCCTATCACTGCTGCGTTTATGCCCCTGTACACATGCTTGATTCTCTTTCGGAGACATAGCAATCCATAGGTTTTAAGATACTTACTTGTCAGGTACATTGTTACGCGTTTAATATGCGGTGTTGAGTCCATTTCGTTGAGCAAGGAGTAGCTCTTGTCTATTCCATATTTGGCTTAAGGAACTTTATCTGTGCTCATTTCAATCTCTGGTTTTATGCAGCACCCCAACTCACCTTTACCCTTAAGCAAGCATAAGTTGGTTTTCTAAATTTGAGACCCTGTTCTGTTCTGTAATTCAGTTCCTGTGTAGCCAAGTTTACATTCCGTGTATTAGTGATATCTTATGATGTTTCTTTTTCTGTGTGACTTATTTCAGTTAGAATCATCATACCTGAATCCACTCATTGTGCTGCTAAGGGCCTGATGACATAGATTTCATTGCTGAGTGATATTGCTTTGTAAGTGAATACCACAACTTCTTTATCCATTTTTCACTTTCTGCGATGTTGAACTTGTACTGTAAACGAGGTTCTTGTAAACAGAGCCGTTCCAAACTTTGGGGTGGCTGTGTCTTTTTGATTTTAATTTCCCTAAGCTATAGGACCATAAGTGGAAGTGCCCTAGGCTCTGTTGCTTTGTTTTTTAGATGTTTCAGGAAACACCATACACTTCTCCCAATTGTCTGTTGGCAATTTACATCCCGCCCATCAGCATAACAAGGCTCCCAGTTCTCCATGGCCTGTTGCCTTTCTGGATTTTACACTTTTTTCAGATGGCCCTTTTGACCGGGGGGAAGTGAGACTTCATTGTAGTGCAGATTTCCTTTGCAAGCTTGCTTGGTTGGCCAAAAAGGGCGTATGCGTTTTTTCCTGAATATATTCAGGAAAAAACGCATACGCCCTTTTTGGCCAAGTGCATCATTGTGGACGTTCTGCCTCTTTTCCTATGCTTTCAATGCAATTCCAGTCTACCTCCTGAAATCGGTTTCCTGCAATTCTGGCCCGCTTTCAAGTCCTCTTGGCAGCCTTACTTCAGTCTATCTTTGGACGATAGCTGTCATTTATAACTCTGCAGGTTTGTGAATTACAGTGCCCCTGAGCTCCTTTCTTCAACTCGCTTTCTTGTGAGCTGGCCGCAACACCGCAGGATGGCTTCAGGCCCTAATCTGGTTCCGGCACGGCACGCTGAGCCTTTGGTTAATTCCTCTTCCTGGTGGGAAATGAGAGTTAAATTTGCCCGGCCAGACACCTCCAGCTAGTCTCTCATTGGTTCTCGCTATTCCTGTTCATCTTCCCAAGAAATTGCAAACTGGGCCAAACAGGAGGTTAAAGGGACTGACTCTCCAAGTCGGGAGAGTGTTAGTAAAGAGTCTGGAATGTTGCACCCGAGTACCAGGGGAGGAAAACTGAGACATATTTGAACACGTCTCCCGATCACATGGTTGATCATACTCTAGGTTCCCCATGCATGTTTTAGCTGAAGGAAGAATACCTTAAACCTGGGTAGTTGAAACCCTTGGAATGGGTACCATGCAATATGACTTCAAAGGGTCTTCATTTGCTCACCCAACCTCTCCAATCCTATCACTGCTGCGTTTATGCCCCTGTACACATGCTTGATTCTCTTTCGGAGACATAGCAATCCATAGGTTTTAAGATACTTACTAGTCAGGTACATTCTTAGGCGTTTAATATGCGGTGTTGAGTCCATTTCGTTGAGCAAGGAGTAGCTCTTGTCTATTCCATATTTGGCTTAAGGAACTTTATCTGTGCTCATTTCAATCTCTGGTTTTATGCAGCACCCCAACTCACCTTTCCCCTTAAGCAAGCATAAGTTGGTTTTCTAAATTTGAGACCCTGTTCTGTTCTGTAATTCAGTTCCTGTGTAGCCAAGTTTACATTCCGTGTATTACTGATATCTTATGATGTTTCTTTTTCTGTGTGACTTATTTCAGTTAGAATCATCATACCTGAATCCACTCATTGTGCTGCTACGGGCCTGATGACATAGATTTCATTGCTGAGTGATATTGCTTTGTAAGTAAATACCACAACTTCTTTATCCATTTTTCACTTTCTGCGATGTTGAACTTGTACTGTAAACGAGGTTCTTGTAAACAGAGGCGTCCCAAACTTTGGGGTGGCTGTGTCTTTTTGATTTTAATTTCCCTAAGCTATAGGACCATAAGTGGCAGTGCCCTAGGCTCTGTTGCTTTGTTTTTTAGATGTTTCAGGAAACACCATACACTTCTCCTGAGTGTCTGCTGGTAATTTACATCCCGCCCATCAGCATAACAAGGCTCCCAGTTCTCCATGGCCTGTTGCCTTTCTGGATTTTACACTTTTTTCAGATGGCCCTTTTGACCGGGGGGAAGTGAGACTTCATTGTAGTGCAGATTTCCTTTGCAAGCTTGCTTGGTTGGCCAAAAAGGGCGTATGCGTTTTTTCCTGAATATATTCAGGAAAAAACGCATACGCCCTTTTTGGCCAAGTGCATCATTGTGGACGTTCTGCCTCTTTTCCTATGCTTTCAATGCAATTCCAGTCTACCTCCTGAAATCGGTTTCCTGCAATTCTGGCCCGCTTTCAAGTCCTCTTGGCAGCCTTACTTCAGTCTATCTTTGGACGATAGCTGTCATTTATAACTCTGCAGGTTTGTGAATTACAGTGCCCCTGAGCTCCTTTCTTCAACTCGCTTTCTTGTGAGCTGGCCGCAACACCGCAGGATGGCTTCAGGCCCTAATCTGGTTCCGGCACGGCACGCTGAGCCTTTGGTTAATTCCTCTTCCTGGTGGGAAATGAGAGTTAAATTTGCCCGGCCAGACACCTCCAGCTAGTCTCTCATTGGTTCTCGCTATTCCTGTTCATCTTCCCAAGAAATTGCAAACTGGGCCAAACAGGAGGTTAAAGGGACTGACTCTCCAAGTCGGGAGAGTGTTAGTAAAGAGTCTGGAATGTTGCACCCGAGTACCAGGGGAGGAAAACTGAGACATATTTGAACACGTCTCCCGATCACATGGTTGATCATACTCTAGGTTCCCCATGCATGTTTTAGCTGAAGGAAGAATACCTTAAACCTGGGTAGTTGAAACCCTTGGAATGGGTACCATGCAATATGACTTCAAAGGGTCTTCATTTGCTCACCCAACCTCTCCAATCCTATCACTGCTGCGTTTATGCCCCTGTACACATGCTTGATTCTCTTTCGGAGACATAGCAATCCATAGGTTTTAAGATACTTACTAGTCAGGTACATTCTTAGGCGTTTAATATGCGGTGTTGAGTCCATTTCGTTGAGCAAGGAGTAGCTCTTGTCTATTCCATATTTGGCTTAAGGAACTTTATCTGTGCTCATTTCAATCTCTGGTTTTATGCAGCACCCCAACTCACCTTTCCCCTTAAGCAAGCATAAGTTGGTTTTCTAAATTTGAGACCCTGTTCTGTTCTGTAATTCAGTTCCTGTGTAGCCAAGTTTACATTCCGTGTATTACTGATATCTTATGATGTTTCTTTTTCTGTGTGACTTATTTCAGTTAGAATCATCATACCTGAATCCACTCATTGTGCTGCTACGGGCCTGATGACATAGATTTCATTGCTGAGTGATATTGCTTTGTAAGTAAATACCACAACTTCTTTATCCATTTTTCACTTTCTGCGATGTTGAACTTGTACTGTAAACGAGGTTCTTGTAAACAGAGGCGTCCCAAACTTTGGGGTGGCTGTGTCTTTTTGATTTTAATTTCCCTAAGCTATAGGACCATAAGTGGCAGTGCCCTAGGCTCTGTTGCTTTGTTTTTTAGATGTTTCAGGAAACACCATACACTTCTCCTGAGTGTCTGCTGGTAATTTACATCCCGCCCATCAGCATAACAAGGCTCCCAGTTCTCCATGGCCTGTCCTGCCTTTCTGGATTTTACACTTTTTTCAGATGGCCCTTTTGACCGGGGGGAAGTGAGACTTCATTGTAGTGCAGACTTCCTTTGCAAGCTTGCTTGGTTGGCCAAAAAGGGCGTATGCGTTTTTTCCTGAATATATTCAGGAAAAAACGCATACGCCCTTTTTGGCCAAGTGCATCATTGTGGACGTTCTGCCTCTTTTCCTATGCTTTCAATGCAATTCCAGTCTACCTCCTGAAATCGGTTTCCTGCAATTCTGCCCCGCTTTCAAGTCCTCTTGGCAGCCTTACTTCAGTCTATTTTTGGACGATAGCTGTCATTTATAACTCTGCAGGTTTGTGAATTACAGTGCCCCTGAGCTCCTTTCTTCAACTCGCTTTCTTTTGAGCTGGCCGCAACACCGCAGGATGTCTTCAGGCCCTAATCTGGTTCCGGCACGGCACGCTGAGCCTTTGGTTAATTCCTCTTCCTGGTGGGAAATGAGAGTTAAATTTGCCCATCCAGACACCTCCAGCTAGTCTCTCATTTGTTCTCGCTATTCCTGTTCATCTTCCACAGAAATTGCAAACTGGGCCAAACAGGAGGTTAAAGGGACTGACTCTCCAAGTGGGGAGAGTGTTAGTAAAGCGTCTGGAATGTTGCACCCGAGTACCAGGGTACGAAAACTGAGACATATTTGAACATGTCTCCTGATCACATGGTTGATCATACTCTAGGTTCCACATGCATGTTTTAGCTGAAGGAAGAATACCTTAAAACTGGGTAGTTGAAACCCGTGGAATGGGTACCATGCAATATGACTTCAAAGGGTCTTCATTTGCTCACGAACCTCTCCAATCCTATCACTGCTGCGTTTATGCCCTTGTACACATGCTTGATTCTCTTTCGGAGACATAGAAATCCATAGGTTTTAAGATACTTACTAGTCAGGTACATTCTTAGGCGTTTAATATGCGGTGTTGAGTCCATTTCGTTGAGCAAGGAGTAGCTCTTGTCTATTCCATATTTGGCTTAAGGAACTTTATCTGTGCTCATTTCAATCTCTGGTTTTATGCAGCACCCCAACTCACCTTTCCCCTTAAGCAAGCATAAGTTGGTTTTCTAAATTTGAGACCCTGTTCTGTTCTGTAATTCAGTTCCTGTGTAGCCAAGTTTCCATTCCGTGTATTACTGATATCTTATGATGTTTCTTTTTCTGTGTGACTTATTTCAGTTAGAATCATCATACCTGAATCCACTCATTGTGCTGCTAAGGGCCTGATGACATAGATTTCATTGCTGAGTGATATTGCTTTGTAAGTAAATACCACAACTTCTTTATCCATTTTTCATTTTCTGCGATGTTGAACTTGTACTGTAAATGAGGTTCTTGTAAACAGAGCCGTTCCAAACTTTGGGGTGGCTGTGTCTTTTTGATTTTAATTTCCCTAAGCTATAGGACCATAAGTGGAAGTGCCCTAGGTTCTGTTGCTTTGTTTTTTAGATGTTTCAGGAAACACCATACACTTCTCCCGAGTGGTTGTTGGCAATTTACATCCCGCCCATCAGCATAACAAGGCTCCCAGTTCTCCATGACCTGTCCTGCCTTTCTGGATTTTACACTTTTTTCAGATGGCCCTTTTGACCAGGGAGAAGTGAGACTTCATTGTAGTGCAGATTTCCTTTGCAAGTTTGCTTGGTTGGCCAAAAAGGGCGTATGCGTTTTTTCCTGAATATATTCAGGAAAAAACGCATACGCCCTTTTTGGCCAAGTGCATCATTGTGGACGTTCTGCCTCTTTTCCTATGCTTTCAATGCAATTCCAGTCTACCTCCTGAAATCGGTTTCCTGCAATTCTGCCCCGCTTTCAAGTCCTCTTGGCAGCCTTACTTCAGTCTATTTTTGGACGATAGCTGTCATTTATAACTCTGCAGGTTTGTGAATTACAGTGCCCCTGAGCTCCTTTCTTCAACTCGCTTTCTTGTGACCTGGCCGCAACACCGCAGGATGGCTTCAGGCCCTAATCTGGTTCTGGCACGGCACGCTGAGCCTTTGGTTAATTCCTCTTCCTGGTGGGAAATGAGAGTTAAATTTGCCCGTCCAGACACCTGCAGCTAGCCTCTCATTGGTTCTCGCTATTCCTGTTCATCTTCCACAGAAATTGCAAACTGGGCCAAACAGGAGGTTAAAGGGACTGACTCTCCAAGTGGGGAGAGTGTTAGTAAAGCGTCTGGAATGTTGCACCCGAGTACCAGGGTACGAAAACTGAGACATATTTGAACACGTCTCCCGATCACATGGTTGATCATACTCTAGGTTCCACATGCATGTTTTAGCTGAAGGAAGAATACCTTAAACCTGGATAGTTGAAACCCGTGGAATGGGTACCATGCAATATGACTTCAAAGGGTCTTCATTTGCTCACGAACCTCTCCAATCCTATCACTGCTGCGTTTATGCCCCTGTACACACGCTTGATTCTCTTTCGGAGACATAGCAATCCATAGGTTTTAAGATACTTACTAGTCAGGTACATTCTTAGGCGTTTAATATGCGGTGTTGAGTCCATTTCGTTGAGCAAGGAGTAGCTCTTGTCTATTCCATATTTGGCTTAAGGAACTTTATCTGTGCTCATTTCAATCTCTGGTTTTATGCAGCACCCCAACTCACCTTTCCCCTTAAGCAAGCATAAGTTGGTTTTCTAAGTTTGAGACCCTGTTCTGTTCTGTAATTCAGTTCCTGTGTAGCCAAGTTTACATTCCGTGTATTACTGATATCTTATGATGTTTCTTTTTCTGTGTGACTTATTTCAGTTAGAATCATCATACCTGAATCCACTCATTGTGCTGCTAAGGGCCTGATGACATAGATTTCATTGCTGAGTGATATTGCTTTGTAAGTAAATACCACAACTTCTTTATCCATTTTTCACTTTCTGCGATGTTGAACTTGTACTGTAAACGAGGTTCTTGTAAACAGAGGCGTCCCAAACTTTGGGGTGGCTGTGTCTTTTTGATTTTAATTTCCCTAAGCTATAGGACCATAAGTGGCAGTGCCCTAGGCTCTGTTGGTTTGTTTTTTAGATGTTTCAGGAAACACCATACACTTCTCCCGAGTGTCTGTTGGCAATTTACATCCCACCCATCAGCATAACAAGGCTCCCAGTTGTCCATGGCCTGTCCTGCCTTTCTGGATTTTACACTTTTTTCAGATGGCCCTTTTGACCGGGGGGAAGTGAGACTTCATTGTAGTGCAGATTTCCTTTGCAAGCTTGCTTGGTTGGCCAAAAAGGGCGTATGCGTTTTTTCCTGAATATATTCAGGAAAAAACGCATACGCCCTTTTTGGCCAAGTGCATCATTGTGGACGTTCTGCCTCTTTTCCTATGCTTTCAATGCAATTCCAGTCTACCTCCTGAAATCGGTTTCCTGCAATTCTGCCCCGCTTTCAAGTCCTCTTGGCAGCCTTACTTCAGTCTATTTTTGGACGATAGCTGTCATTTATAACTCTGCAGGTTTGTGAATTACAGTGCCCCTGAGCTCCTTTCTTCAACTCGCTTTCTTGTGACCTGGCCGCAACACCGCAGGATGGCTTCAGACCCTAATCTGGTTCCGGCCCGGCATCCTGAGCCTTTGGTTAATTCCTCTTCCTGGTGGGAAATGAGAGTTAAATTTGCCCGTCCAGACACCTGCAGCTAGCCTCTCATTGGTTCTCGCTATTCCTGTTCATCTTCCGCAGAAATTGCAAACTGGGCCAAACAGGAGGTTAAAGGGACTGACTCTCCAAGTCGGTAGAGTGTTAGTAAAGCGTCTGGAATGTTGCACCCGAGTACCAGGGGAGGATAACTGAGACATATTTGAACACGTCTCCCGATCACTTGGTTGATCATACTCTAGGTTCCACATGCATGTTTTAGCTGAAGGAAGAATACCTTAAACCTGGGTAGTTGAAACCCGTGGAATGGGTACCATGCAATATGACTTCACAGGGTCTTCATTTGCTCACTGAACCTCTCCAATCCTATCACTGCTGCGTTTATGCCCCTGTACACATGCTTGATTCTCTTTCGGAGACATAGCAATCCCTAGGTTTTAAGATACTTACTAGTCAGGTACATTCTTAGGCATTTAATATGCGGTGTTGAGTCCATTTGGTTGAGCAAGGAGTAGCTCTTGTCTATTCCATATTTGGCTTAAGGAACTTTATCTGTGCTCATTTCAATCTCTGGTTTTATGCAGCACCCCAACTCACCTTTCGCCTTAAGCAAGCATAAGTTGGTTTTCTAAATTTGAGACCCTGTTCTGTTCTGTAATTCAGTTCCTGTGTAGCCAAGTTTACATTCCGTGTATTACTGATATCTTATGATGTTTCTTTTTCTGTGTGACTTATTTCAGTTAGAATCATCATACCTGAATCCACTCATTGTGCTACTAAGGGCCTGATGACACAGATTTCATTGCTGAGTGATATTGCTTTGTAAGTAAATACCACAACTTTTTTGTCCATTTTTCACTTTCTGCGATGTTGAACTTGTACTGTAAACGAGGTTCTTGTAAACAGAGCCGTTCCAAACATTGGGGTGGCTGTGTCTTTTTGATTTTAATTTCCCTAAGCTATAGGACCATAAGTGGCAGTGCCCTAGGCTCTGTTGCTTTGTTTTTTAGATGTTTCAGGAAACACCATACACTTCTCCTGAGTGTCTGTTGGTAATTTACATCCCACCCATCAGCATAACAAGGCTCCCAGTTCTCCATGGCCTGTCCTGCCTTTCTGGATTTTACACTTTTTTCAGATGGCCCTTTTGACTGGGGGGAAGTGAGACTTCATTGTAGTGCAGATTTCCTTTGCAAGCTTGCTTGGTTGGCCAAAAAGGGCGTATGCGTTTTTTCCTGAATATATTCAGGAAAAAACGCATACGCCCTTTTTGGCCAAGTGCATCATTGTGGACGTTCTGCCTCTTTTCCTATGCTTTCAATGCAATTCCATTCTACCTCATGAAATCGGTTTCCTGCAATTCTGCCCCGCTTTCAAGTCCTCTTGGCAGCCTTACTTCAGTCTATTTTTGGATGATAGCTGTCATTTATAACTCTGCAGGTTTGTGAATTACAGTGCCCCTGAGCTCCTTTCTTCACCTTGCTTTCTTTTGAGCTGGCCGCAACACCGCAGGATGGCTTCAGGCCCTAATATGGTTCCAGCACGGCATGCTGAGCCTTTGGTTATTTCCTCTTCCTGGTGGGAAATGAGAGTTAAATTTGCCCGTCCAAACACCTCCAGCTAGCCTCTCATTGGTTCTCGCTATGCCTGTTCATCTTCTGCAGAAATTGCAAACTGGGCCAAACAGGAGGTTAAAGGCGCTGACTCTCCAAGTGGGGAGAGTGTTAGTAAAGCGTCTGGAATGTTGCACCCGAGTACCAGGGGAGGAAAACTGAGACATATTTGAACACGTCTCCCGTTCACATGGTTGATCATACTTGGGTTCCACATGCATGTTTTAGCTGAAGGAAGAATACCTTAAACCTGGGTAGTTGAAACCCGTGGAATGGGTACCATGCAATATGACTTCAAAGGGTCTTCATTTGCTCACCGAACCTCTCCAATCCTATCACTGCTGCGTTTATGCCCCTGTACACATGCTTGATTCTCTTTCGGAGACATAGCAATCCATAGGTTTTAAGATACTTACTAGTCAGGTACATTCTTAGGCGTTTAATATGCGGTGTTGAGTCCATTTCGTTGAGCAAGGAGTAGCTCTTGTCTATTCTATATTTGGCTTAAGGAACTTTATCTGTGCTCATTTCAATCTCTGGTTTTATGCAGCACCCCAACTCACCTTTCCCCTTAAGCAAGCATAAGTTGGTTTTCTAAAGTTGAGACCCTGTTCTGTTCTGTAATTCAGTTCCTGTGTAGCCAAGTTTACATTCCGTGTATTACTGATATCTTATGATGTTTCTTTTTCTGTGTGACTTATTTCAGTTAGAATCATCGTACCTGAATCCACTCATTATGCTGCTACGGGCCTGATGACATAGATTTCATTGCTGAGTGATACTGCATTGTACGTAAGTACCACAAGTTCTTTATCCATTTTTCACTTTCTGTGATATTGAACTTGTACGGTAAACGAGGTTCTTGTAAACAGAGGCGTTCCAAACTTTGGGGTGGCTGTGTCTTTTTGATTTTAATTTCCCTAAGCTATAGGACCATAATTGGAAGTGCCCTAGGCTCTGTTGCTTTGTTTTTTAGATGTTTCAGGAAACACCATACACTTCTCCGGAGTGTCTGTTGGTAATTTACATCCCGCCCATCAGCATAACAAGGCTCCCAGTTCTCCATGGCCTGTCCTGCCTTTCTGGATTTTACACTTTTTTCAGATGGCCCTTTTGACCAGGGGGAAGTGAGACTTCATTGTAGTGCAGATTTCCTTTGCAAGCTTGCTTGTTTGGCCAAAAAGGGCGTATGCGTTTTTTCCTGAATATATTCAGGAAAAAACGCATACGCCCTTTTTGGCCAAGTGCATCATTGTGGACGTTCTGCCTCTTTTCCTATGCTTTCAATGCAATTCCAGTCTACCTCCTGAAATCGGTTTCCTGCAATTCTGCCCCGCTTTCAAGTCCTCTTGGCAGCCTTACTTCAGTCTATTTTTGGACGATAGCTGTCATTTATAACTCTGCAGGTTTGTGAATTACAGTGCCCCTGAGCTCCTTTCTTCAACTCGCTTTCTTGTGACCTGGCCGCAACACCGCAGGATGGCTTCAGGCCCTAATCTGCTTCCGGCCTGGCACGCTGAGCCTTTGGTTAATTCCTCTTCCTGGTGGGAAATGAGAGTTAAATTTGGCCGTCCAGACACCTCCAGCTAGTCTCTCATTGGTTCTCGCTATTCCTGTTCATCTTCCGCAGAAATTGCAAACTGGGCCAAACAGGAGGTTAAAGGGACTGACTCTCCAAGTCGGGAGAGTGTTAGTAAAGCATCTGGAATGTTGCACCCGAGTACCAGGGTACGAAAACTGAGATATATTTGAACACGTCTCCCGATCACATGGTTGATCATACTCTGGGTTCCACATGCATATTTTAGCTGAAGGAAGAATACCTTAAACCTGGGTAGTTGAAACCCGTGGAATGGGTACCATGCAATATGACTTCAAAGGCTCTTCATTTGCTCACCGAACATCTCCAATCCTATCACTGCTGCATTTATGCCCCTGTACACATGCTTGATTCTCTTTCGGAGACATAGCAATCCATAGGTTTTAAGATACTTACTAGTCAGGTACATTCTTAGGCGTTTAATATGCGGTGTTGAGTCCATTTCGTTGAGCAAGGAGTAGCTCTTGTCTATTCCATATTTGGCTTAAGGAACTTTATCTGTGCTCATTTCAATCTCTGGTTTTATGCAGCACCCCAACTCACCTTTCCCCTTAAGCAAGCATAAGTTGGTTTTCTAAATTTGAGACCCTGTTCTGTTCTGTAATTCAGTTCCTGTGTAGCCAAGTTTCCATTCCGTGTATTACTGATATCTTATGATGTTTCTTTTTCTGTGTGACTTATTTCAGTTAGAATCATCATACCTGAATCCTCTCATTGTGCTGCTAAGGGCCTGATGACACAGATTTCATTACTGAGTAATATTGCTTTGTAAGTAAATACCACAACTTTTTTATCCATTTTTCACTTTCTGCGATGTTGAACTTGTACTGTAAACGAGGTTCTTGTAAACAGAGCCATTCCAAACTTTGGGGTGGCTGTGTCTTTTTGATTTTAAATTCCCTAAGCTATAGGACCATAAGTGGAACTGCCCTAGGCTCTGTTTCTTTGTTTTTTAGATGTTTCAGGAAACACCATACACTTCTCCCGAGTGGTTGTTGGCAATTTACATCCCGCCCTTCAGCATAACAAGGCTCCCAGTTCTCCATGGCCTGTCCTGCCTTTCTGGATTTTACACTTTTTTCAGATGGCCCTTTTGACCGGAGGGAAGTGAGACTTCATTGTAGTGCAGATTTCCTTTGCAAGCTTGCTTGGTTGGCCAAAAAGGACGTATGCGTTTTTTCCTGAATATATTCAGGAAAAAATGCATACGCCCTTTTTGGCCAAGTGCATCATTGTGGACGTTCTGCCTCTTTTCCTATGCTTGAAATGCAATTCCAGTCTACCTCCTGAAATCGGTTTCCTGCAATTCTGCCCCGCTTTCAAGTCCTCTTGGCAGCCTTACTTCAGTCTATTTTTGGACGATAGCTGTCATTTATAACTCTGCAGGTTTGTGAATTACAGTGCCCCTGAGCTCCTTTCTTCAACTCGCTTTCTTGTGACCTGGCCGCAACACCGCAGGATGTCTTCAGGCCCTAATCTGGTTCTGGCACGGCACGCTGAGCCTTTGGTTAATTCCTCTTCCTGGTGGGAAATGAGAGTTAAATTTGCCCGTCCAGACACCTCCACCTAGTCTCTCATTGGTTCTCGCTATTCCTGTTCATCTTCCACAGAAATTGCAAACTGGGCCAAACAGGAGGTTAAAGGGACTGACTCTCCAAGTGGGGAGAGTGTTAGTAAAGTGTCTGGAATGTTGCACCCGAGTACCAGCGTACGAAAACTGAGACATATTTGAACACGTCTCCCGATCACATGGTTGATCATACTCTAGGTTCCACATGCATGTTTTAGCTGAAGGAAGAATACCTTAAACCTGGGTAGTTGAAACCCGTGGAATGGGTACCATGCAATATGACTTCAAAGGGTCTTCATTTGCTCACGAACCTCTCCAATCCTATCACTGCTGCGTTTATGCCCCTGTACACACGCTTGATTCTCTTTCGGAGACATAGCAATCCATAGGTTTTAAGATACTTACTAGTCAGGTACATTCTTAGGCGTTTAATATGCGGTGTTGAGTCCATTTCGTTGAGCAAGGAGTAGCTCTTGTCTATTCCATATTTGGCTTAAGGAACTTTATCTGTGCTCATTTCAATCTCTGGTTTTATGCAGCACCCCAACTCACCTTTACCCTTAAGCAAGCATAAGTTGGTTTTCTAAATTTGAGACCCTGTTCTGTTCTGTAATTCAGTTCCTGTGTAGCCAAGTTTACATTCCGTGTATTACTGATATCTTATGATGTTTCTTTTTCTGTGTGACTTATTTCAGTTAGAATCATCATACCTGAATCCACTCATTGTGCTGCTAAGGGCCTGATGACACAGATTTCACTCCTGAGTGATATTGCTTTGTAAGTAAATACCACAACTTTTTTATCCATTTTTCACTTTCTGCGATGTTGAACTTGTACTGTAAACGAGGTTCTTGTAAACAGAGCCGTTCCAAACTTTGGGGTGGCTGTGTCTTTTTGATTTTAATTTCCCTAAGCTATAGGACCATAAGTGGAAGTGCCCTAGGTTCTGTTGCTTTGTTTTTTAGATGTTTCAGGAAACACCATACACTTCTCCCGAGTGGTTGTTGGCAATTTACATCCCGCCCATCAGCATAACAAGGCTCCCAGTTCTCCATGGCCTGTCCTGCCTTTCTGGATTTTACACTTTTTTCAGATGGCCCTTTTGACCGGGGGGAAGTGAGACTTCATTGTAGTGCAGATTTCCTTTGCAAGCTTGCTTGGTTGGCCAAAAAGGGCGTATGCGTTTTTTCCTGAATATATTCAGGAAAAAACGCATACGCCCTTTTTGGCCAAGTGCATCATTGTGGACGTTCTGCCTCTTTTCCTATGCTTTCAATGCAATTCCAGTCTACCTCCTGAAATCGGTTTCCTGCAATTCTGCCCCGCTTTCAAGTCCTCTTGGCAGCCTTACTTCAGTCTATTTTTGGACGATAGGTGTCATTTATAACTCTGCAGGTTTGTGAATTACAGTGCCCCTGAGCTCCTTTCTTCAACTCGCTTTCTTGTGAGCTGGCCGAAACACCGCAGGATGTCTTCAGGCCCTAATCTGGTTCTGGCACGGCACGCTGAGCCTTTGGTTAATTCCTCTTCCTGGTGGGAAATGAGAGTTAAATTTGCCCGTCCAGACACCTCCAGCTAGTCTCTCATTGGTTCTCGCTATTCCTGTTCATCTTCCGCAGAAATTGCAAACTGGGCCAAACAGGAGGTTAAAGGGACTGACTCTCCAAGTCGGGAGAGTGTTAGTAAAGCGTCTGGAATGTTGCACCCGAGTACCAGGGGAGGAAAACTGAGACATATTTGAACACGTCTCCCGATCACATGGTTGATCATACTCTAGGTTCCACATGCATGTTTTAGCTGAAGGAAGAATACCTTAAACCTGGGTAGTTGAAACCCGTGGAATGGGTACTATGCAATATGACTTCAAAGGGTCTTCATTTGCTCACCGAACATCTCCAATCCTATCACTGCTGCGTTTATGCCCCTGTACACATGCTTGATTCTCTTTTGGAGACATAGCAATCCATAGGTTTTAAGATACTTACTATTCAGGTACATTCTTAGGCGTTTAATATGCGGTGTTGAGTCCATTTCGTTGAGCAAGGAGTAGCTCTTGTCTATTCCATATTTGGCTTAAGGAACTTTATCTGTGCTCATTTCAATCTGGTTTTATGCAGCACCCCAACTCACCTTTACCCTTAAGCAAGCATAAGTTGGTTTTCTAAATTTGAGACCCTGTTCTGTTCTGTAATTCAGTTCCTGTGTAGCCAAGTTTACATTCCGTGTATTACTGATATCTTTTTTTTTTTTTTGCCGTAACTACCTTTATTGGTATCGCTTGTGTATCAGTTCATCAAAACCTTTGTTTCATATTTCTCGCCTTAATCCCCTGAAAGTTCCAGATGGGCAAAAATACTTTTAAATACGCAGCTGGCTTCTGTCTTATGTGCTTAATATTATACATTTGTTGCTTGTTTTGCACATGTCTATGGCTGCACTACTTGCAAGACGAAAGTCACATATAAAAATACAGACTAATCGAAACACAGAAGTCAGCCATTGTCTAGAATGTGGTTTACAATACAGAGCTTGCAGACAACACAGAGTATATATATAAGTCATCTGTCTGAAAACAGATAGTAGTGTCTCAGACTGACTCCGGAGAAAGGTGCTGACACACAGGGAAACTCACTGATGATTCTCCTTTATGTTTATTAGATAGATCAATACCAAATTATTTCACATATATTATATTCAATATCTATATATATATATCTTGTAACCAAATTCTGGTTTAAAAGTCACAAACCAACATGTAAATACAAAATGTTAGGAAAGGTTTAACATACATAGGGGAAAACATGTCTTATGCCTCGCAAAGACTTTCTACAATCTAGCATAAAGGCAAATGTGGTTGAAAAAAAAGGAAATCCATATACAATTACAGAAAAACATTTAGTCAAGCCACCTAATATAAAATATTTCAGATATCATGTCCAAAAACGTCCACGTGTTGCAGAGGTCTCTACAAATCAATTAGAATGACGTCAACAAGATCTGCAAACCGAAGTCTTAGCAAGTAAACGTGACTCATGTTTTTCTCTCTGAGACAATGAGGCTTGACGTTCAGTTAAAGGCAGGTAAACACGACTATGAAGAAACCCTTCTTTACAACAGCTTAACGGTACCCATTTAGGGCAATATACCCGCTTTCCCAGCTATGTGTGCACGCAGTGTTCTGTGATAAAATGACTCAGTTACTTTAAAAAAGCATAAATGGCAAAACAAAATAACCAGAACTCCGCGAAGCTGGTAAAACCACAAAGACACTGAAATCCAGCAACTC